>NW_016107909.1:96193-150445 GCF_001604975.1 Cebus imitator | reverse complement strand
AAAAAAAAAAAAAAAAACCAAACAAGCCCATTCAAAAGTGGGCAAAGGACATGAACAGATGCTGGAGAGGATGTGGAGAAATAGGAACAATTTTACATGGTTGATGGGAGTGTAAATTTGTTCAACAATTGTGGAAGACAGTGTGGCGATTCCTCAAGGGCCTAGAAATAGATATTCCATTTGACCCAGCAATCCCATTACTGGGTATATATCCAAAGGATTATAAACTGTTTTACTATAAGGACACATGTACACGAATGTTCATTGCAGCACTGTTTACAATAGCAAAGACCTGGAACCAATCCAAATGTCCATTGATGATAGACTGGACAGGGAAAATGTGGCACGTATACACCATGGAATACTATGCAGTCATCAAAAATGATGAGTTTGTGTCCTTTGTAGGGACATGGATGAACCTGGAAACTATCATTCTCAGCAAATTGACCCAAGAACCGAAAATCAAACACCACATGTTCTCACTCATTGGTGGATGTTGAACAATGAGAACACATGGACACAGGGAGGGGGGCATCACACACTGGGGCCTGTTGGGGGAAAATAGGGGAAGGACAGCGGGGGGTGGGGAGTTGGGGAGAGAGAGCATGGGGAGAAATGCCAGATATAGGTGATGGGGAGAAAGGCAGCACATCACACTGCCATGTGTGTACCTATGCAACAATCTTGCATGTTCTTCACATGTACCCCAAAAGCTAAAATGCAATTTAAAAAAAAGAAATAAAGTCACTGATTTTATGAAATGTAATAGATTTTATGAAATAAAATGGAACTGAATTAATGAATAAAAGAAGAACAAGAACGGCAATAAGGTGAACAAGTAAACTTTCTCTTTTTCTGACTGAACCTTGACTGATAGAGCCTCCAACAGAAATTACCTAATACTGTTGGAATTGCCACCAAGTTCTTTGAAATATAAAAGTGTTATTTGCTCATACCATACATTAGAGCTCTCTTGATTGCCTTCTTTACATCTGAAGCTCTCTTATTATTGTTTCCTGGTCTTAATCACTCATTTTATGTTTTGCTGAAGTATTTTTGAGCTGATTCTGTGTTTCTCTCAATTTTAATTTTATTCTATCCTGTTTCTTGCCTCCTGCATGCTCTCACTTTGATTGAGCAACCCATCTGCACAGTTTATTTTATCTGACCTAGGGTTTCTCATTTTTTTTTTAAATCAGGTTATCTGAATTTCATTGATCTTGTTTCTTTGCCAATCATTCTGAGCCACTGTCATCATGACTCAGGATTCTAGAATTCTAACAAATTACAAATTTTTCCTTTGTATCTTCTGTACTCCAAAGAAGAGTCAGTAGATGATACCACAAGAGAAAATGGCTGGAAAATATGAACAAAACTCCTGAATGAAACAAAATCAGAAATGATTGATTAGATTTATATTTAAGCATTTGTCAATCAAATCAATAATACATTTTTATATTCATATAAATAACCCTTAAAACTCTATAAATAATAAAACAAACCAATTAAAATGTTGGATAAAAGAAATTAATTAGAAGTTTGGATAAGCCTGGATTTCATTGTTTATATCATTTTCAGTATTTTTATCGAAGCCATTCAACAGTTCTCTAGGAAATTGCAAACTTTCTTACATTTTTCTAACTTCTTCTGAGCCCTCCAAACTGTTCCCTTGCCTGTTACCCAGTTGCAAAGTCACTTCCACATTTTAGGGTATCTTTTCAGCAACGCCTGACTCTAACAGTACCAATTTACTCTATTTGTCCATCTTCACACTGCTGATAAAGACATAACAGATACTGTGAAGAAAAAGAGGCTTAATTAGACTTATAGTTCCACATGGGTGGGGAGACCTCAGAATCATGGCAGAAAGTGAATGGCACTTCTCACATGGAAGCAGCAATAGAAAATGAGGAAGATGCAAAAGTAGAAACCCCTGATAAAACCACCAGATCTTGAGACTTACTCACTATTACCAGAACTGTATGGAAGAAACAGTCCCCATGGTTCAAATTAACTCCCATAGGGTTCTTCCGACAACACATGGAAATTATGAGAGTACAATTCCTGATATTTGTGTAGCGACACCAAGCCAAATCATATCAGTACTCATCAGTGATATTGGCCTGTGATTTCTTATTTCGTTATGCCCTTGTTTTGTTTTCATGTAAAGATAACATCATCTTCATAGAATGAGTTAGAATTATTCCCTTTTCTTTGTATTTTTTGAAGAGGTTGAGTGAGTAGGGTTGGTATTAAGTCTTTACATGTTGAGTAGAATTCAAAAGTGGGGTCATAAGTTCCTGAGCTTTTTAATTTTGATGAAAGACATTTTATTACTTCAATAAAAGCTTCAATACCTTTCCATTATTATTTGTTTGAGGTTTTCAGCTGCTTTATATTTAAATCTTGGTAAGTTGTATGAGTCTGGAAATTCATATATTTCTTTTAGGTTTACCATTCATTGACATACAGTTTATCATAACAATTTCTAAAGAAAATTTGTATTATTTTGGTCTCAGTTTTTGCGTCTCTTCTTTTTCTATTTCTGATAGTATTTATCTGCATCTTTTCTATGTTTTTCATGCTTAACTTAGCTAAAGTTTTGTTAACATTGTTTATCTTTGAAACAGTCAGGGTCACTCATCTGTCGTTCCAGGGTGTTCTCTGAGTTTGAGGTCTCATGACCAAGAAAATTAAGAAGCATGGACACAAAGGGTGAGGTTGAAGCAATAATTAAATAACAAAAAAAGAAAAAGGGGAGGAAACTTCTTTCTGGGAGCTTGCTAATCATACAAAAAACAAAAGACTTCTATGCTGGACATTGCATGTCTTGCCTGTTTATCCATGGCTTATCTGAGCAAGTGCACCGTAGCTGTGATTTTTTCAGGCAGACAGCTTCTGCAGTCTGAGTTTTTCCCCAACAGAATATACATTCTTCTCATGGCCACATGGGACTTACTCTAAAATTGATCACATTATTGGAAGTAAAACACTCCTCAGAAAATGCAAAAGAACTGAAATGATAACAAACGGTCTCCCAGATCACAGTGCAATTGAATTATAACTCAAGGTTAAGAAACTCAATCAAAATCACAAAAGTATATGGAAATTGAACAACCTGCTCCTGAATGACACCTGGGTAAATAATAAAATTAAGGCAGAAATTTAGAAGTTCTTTGAAATTAATGAGAACAAAGAGGCAACTTATCAAAAACTATTGGATACAGCTAAAGCAGTATTAAGAGAAAAAATTAGAGCACTAAACGCCCACATCAAAAAGCTACAAAGATCTCAAGTCAACAACCTAACATCACAACTAAAAGAACTAGAGGGCCAAGAGCAAAACTACCCAAAAACTACCAGAAGACAAGAAATAATAAAGATCAGAGCAGAAGTGAATGAGATGTAAACACACAAAACCCTTCAGAAAACTTGAAGCATTCAGGAGCTGGTTTTAAAAAAAGAAATAGATAGACCACTAGCTACACTAATAAAGAAGAAAACAGCAAAGAATTAAATATATGTAGTCAGAAATGATAGGGGGGATATTACCGCTACCCCACAAATATACAAACAATCATCAGAGAATACTTTAGAGAACTCTATGCATATAAACTAGAAGATCTAGAAGAAATGGAAGCATTCCTGGATGCACACACCCTTCCAAGTCTGAACCAGAAAAACATTAAATCTCTTAATACACCAACAATTAGTTCAAAAATTGAGGCAGTAATAAATAGCCTACTATCACCACCAACAACAAAAATCTCAGGATCAGATAGATTTACAGCTGAATTCCAACAGAGGTACTATTTCTTATGAAACTATTCCAAACAGTTGAAAAGGAGGGACTCCTCTGTAACTCGCTCTATGAGGCCTGCATTATCTTGATACCAAAACCTCGCAGAGATACAGCAACATCAACAACAACAATAAAAACTTCAGGCCAATATCCCTGATGAACATCAAAGCAAAAGTTCTTTAAATCTAGCAACACAGCAATAAGCTTATCCACCATAATCAAGTTTACTTCATCCTCAGGATATAAGTTTGGTTCAATACACAAAAATCAATAAATGTAATTCATCACATAACAGATATAAAGACAAAAAACACATGATTATCTCAATAGATGGAGAAAAGACCTTTGATAAAATTCAGATTTTAACACCCTACTGACAACATTAGACGGATCATCGAGACAGAAAATCAACGAAAGTTTTCAGGACCTAAACTCAGCTCTTAATTAAGTGGACCTAGTAAATATATAGAGAACTCTCCAACCAAAAACGATAGAATAATTGTATGACTTTATTTTAAACATGACATGCTTCCAATATAAATTTTTAAAAACAGCATTTGCTATTTCACATATGTGTAAATTAAATTTACTGTATCAATGAAGTGTTGGCAAACAATGGCCTATGGGCTGAATCTGGCCAAATATGCCTGTCTTTTTTTTTTTTTTTTTTTTTTTTTTTTTTTTTTTTTTTTTTTTTTTATTTTTTTTTTTTTTTTTTTTTTTTTTTTTAATTAAGGTAAAAATGATAAACATAAAAATCAGCACATTAGCCACTTAATTTTGGATTCACGTTGTGGGCAGGAAGCACTCTGGCTGGGGGACTCTGACCTTGTGGAGGATCTCAGACATGTAGACAGTAGGCTCCAAGGGAAATTCCAAAGAGAGGAATGACGTGTATCTGAAAGAAATCCACTGTTATACAAACAAAAGAAACAGCACTTTGTGCTTGCCTACAGGCACACCCAAAACTACATAAGTGAGGGTTATGCAGGCAGTTTTATACATAAGAAAGTTACTCAGTTACAGGATGAAAGCAGTTCCTTATGAAAGCTTTTGAATTCAACTGTAACCTAGCAACCATCTGGGACCCCTCTCTACTGTGGAGAGTTTCTTAGTGGGATTTCTTCTTTTATAGGTTTTTGTTTTTCCATCAAATGTTATTTATCATAGGGACTTCACATATGGCACAGGGCTTTACATTTAGTTGAGGAGGTATGGGTAGTAGTAAGATAGAAAGAGGCAGAGATGGAGAAATAGAAAAGAGGCAGAGATAGACAAAGACAGAGACAAAGAAAGAATGCATGCTTTTCTAAGAAAGCCTTGGAAGTTAAGCTGTATCACTTTGACTGCGTTCTCTTTGTTGACACAGCCACAAGGTTTGCCAAAGTTAAAAGAAAAAGGATATGACTTGACAGAAGTATTGTCAAAGTATTCGAATTATACCTCAAAATCACCACACATATAACCTCTTGAAGTAGGCTACAGCAGTCACTAAGTTACTGTAATATTTATTATATATTGACATAGAAATCATAAAAATCACTATAATTTTGTGAATGTAGATTTCTATAACTGTTATTTTAAAAAACATTTTAATATATTTATTTATAGATGTTTCAATATGAAATAGAACACAAATAGGCCCCAGATAGATGAAATAAATAGTATGTCAGAAATATTGTGAAGACATTGACTGATAGCCATTTAAGTGCTCGAGGAAACATCCTGTTCATACATGTGCTTATATGCAAGGATTTCTGCATGACAGATTTCTAGATGTAGAACTTCAGTTTCAAATGGTATATTTAAATTTTATTTGAAAATATTATTTTATATTATACTTCCTCAAGAGTAGATTTCTCAGGTTTTTATAGGTTGCAAATGTTTTTTAGGACAATAATTTATTGACCTTATTTTCATTTTTTTAAGCATCAATAATTTTATTATATTTTATAATTATCAATTTTTATGTTGAATTTCCTGTTTACATTTCCCATCAATTTTCATATTGGAATATATCCATATATCCTTTATACTTTACTTAAAGTTTGTCAGAAGTTTTCAGTCTTTTCCAAAAAAAAAAAAAACTATTAAAAGCTGGTGATGAAGAACCACCGACATTCAGGTGTCTGGTAGTATAGTTGGAATTTCTGTGAAATAGGCCAGAGACTCATTTGTGATGCATTATACAGTATATGGTTACATAGTCAAACGATCATATTTCTCACGTCGTTGTTTAGGTAGAATACCTTTTGCACTGAAATCACACTGTTAAATTGATGTGATATTTATAACTGGGTGTGAGGAACCCTCATCATCACTTTTCTGTGTCTCACAGAGAGTGCTTGCACCATAGTGGAAAAGTCCAGCAGGCCTTTCTCCAGGGGAGTTCTGGACACTGTCTTGAGTAGATTTCTCACACTGTATAAAAATCTTGGTGAAGATGTGCTTTCCTGGAATTGTTTGAGAATTGTTCTGCCTTGTGGTTCCCAATCTATGCCAATTTTTAAATTTAAATATTTTCAAATTTAATGATTGGGGCAAAACTTATTCTTGGGTGTTGTTTACCAAATGAAGAAAAAAAAAATGTTCCCAATGTTGACTGTGCAGACCACAAATTGCTTAGCATTTTTTAAAATATGATTTTTAGTTTTAAGACATCAGTGTTAATGTGAGAGTCACCATAGTGCTATTCCAGGTAATATATGGGATATTCAGATATTGTGTGTGATTGCAGTAACCTGTAGCCACATGTAATGTAACTTGTGTTCAGTGTTTTATCTCACTGGTCTGATGCCCAGAGCCTTCTTCATCTACCCAGCGTTAAAATAATATATCCTCTGTTTATAGATTCATCACTGATTTGGACTGTTTTTTTTTTTCCCATTCTGTGACAACTTTATAAAAATGATACAAGATCAATGCAAGAGCTGGGCACAGTGTCTAACCCCTGTAACCCCAGCATTTTGGGAGCCCAAGGCAAGTGGATCACCTGAGGTCAGGCGTTTCAGACCAGCCTGGGCAACATGGTGAAAACCCATCTCTACTAACAGTACAAAAGAAAATTAGCCAGGTGTGGTGGCGGGTGCCTGTAATCCCTGCTACTCAGGAGGCTGTGTCTGGAGAATCTCTTGAACCTGAGAGGTGGAGGTTGCAGTGAGCTGAGATCATGCCACTTCACTCCCACCTCAGCAAAAGAGCGAGACTGTTTCAAAAAAAAAAAAAAAGAAAAGATAAATGCAAGAAATTTTATAAACATATAAAAGTTGACATTTTGTTATATTTATCATTTAGACCCTCATGGCTGCCAGTATAATTAAATATTAATATTTGATAAAATGATTGTGATGGTATGATATGCACAGAGTATAAGTATTTAACCATTCCTTAGTTTAAGATGTTTGAATTACTTCCAATGTTTATTTTATGAATATATTCCATAAATATTGAATATGTACATCTTGATTTATTTTTTCTCTGCATGCTTTTATATAACATAGTATGAACTCAATGCATTTTAAAACACTTGATATATTTTGCCAAATGTCTTATTCTTTTAAAATATACAGACATTTTCAGGGAAACTAATATTAAATTGAAAAGCTAGCAATTTGGGGTAAAGTAACAATTATTTTATGTAACAAAGAGTTAGAGAACAGGTTTTACGACTATTGACTTGGATTCAATTCTTCTTTCTGCAAGTGAATAACAGCTACTATTAGTAATTATCATGAAGTACTCCTAGTCATTCTTTTTCTTGTTCTCCTTCTCCACCTACTCTCTTTGCCTTCCTAATGGCACTATCATTTCCCTTAATGAGAATGGGAAAGCCTTTCAAATATTGGGTTAGATAGGGGCCGGGCATGGTGGCTCATGCCTGTAATCCCAGCACTTTGGGAAGTCAAGGTCGGAGAATCACTTGAGGTCATGAGTTCAACACCAGCCTGGCTAGCATGGTGAAACTTCATCTCTACTAAAAGTATAGAAATTAGCCAGGTGTTGTGGCTCACACCTGTAATCTCAGCTACTTTGAAGGCTGAGGCAGAAGAATCATATAAACCCGGGAAGTGGAAGTTGTAGTGAGCCAAGATTGTGCCACTGTCCTCCAGCCTGGGTGATAAAGTGATACTCTGCCTCAAAAAAAAAAAAAAAACAACAACAAAAAAAAAACGGATTGGATTGCATAGAATTTTTATTAGTCTTACTTCTGCTTTTCTTTCTTGAGAAAGTTACTATAAAGTGCCTCTGCATAGATCTTGGTTTTTTAATGAGTACTTATTTTTGAAATTGAATAAGATTTATGTCCAACATAGATTTTTTTTTTTTAATTTTTAAGTTCTGTGATACATGTGCAGAGGTTTTTACATAGGTACACATGTGCCATTGTGATTAGATGCACCTCTGAACCCATCATCTATGTTTTAAGCCCCACATTCATTAGTTATTTGTCCTAATGCTCTCCCTCCCCTGGACCCCACTTCCTGCAAGGCCCTGGTGTGTGATGTTCCCCTCCCTGTGTCCATGTCGTCTCATTGTTCAACTCCCACTTATGAATGAGAACATGCAGTGTTTGTTTTTTCTGTTACTGCGTTAATTTCCTGAGAATGATGGCTTCCAGCTTCATCCATGTCCTTGCAAAGGACAATAACTCATTCTTTTTTATGGCTGTATAGTATTCCATGGTGTATATGCACCACATTTTCTTTATCCAGTCTGTCATTGATGGGCATATGCGTTGGTTCCAAGTCTTTGCTATTTTAAATAGTACAGCAATAAACGTATATGTGCATGTGTCTTTATAATAGAATGATTTATAATCCTTTGGGTACATACCCAGCAATGAGATTGCTGGGTCAAATGGTATTTCTGGTTCTAGATCCCTGAGGAATTCCCACACTATCTTCTACAATGGTTGAGCTAATTTACGCTCTTTTTAACAGTGTAAAAGCATTTCTATTTCTCCACATCCTTTCCAGTATCTCTTATTTCCTGACTTTTTAATGATCACCATTCTGACTGGCATGAGATGGTATCTTATTGCGGCTTTGATTTGCATTTCTCTAATGACCATTGATAATGAACTTTTTTTGTATGTTTATTGGCTGCATAAATATTTTTGTTTAAGAGGTGTTTGTTCATATTCTTCACCCATTTTTTGATAAGGCTGTTTGTTTTTTCTTGTAAATTTGCTTAAGTTCTGTGTAGATTGAGGATATTAGACCTTTGTCAGATAGGTGAATTGTAAATATTTTCTGCTATTCTATAGGTTGCCTGTTCACTCTGATGATAGTGTCTTTTGCTGTACAAAAGCTCTTTGGTTTTGTTAGATCTCATTTGTTAGTTTTGACTTTTGTTGCCACTGCTTTTGGTGTTTTAGTTATGAAGTCTATGCCATGCCTATGTCCTGAATGGTATTGCCTAGATTTTCTTCTAGGGTTCTTATGATTTTGGGTTTTACATTTAAATATTTAATCCATCTTGAGTTAATTTTTGTATAAGGTGTAAGAAAGGGGTCTAGTTTCAGTTTTCTGCATATGGCTAGCCAGTTTTCCCAGCACCATTTATTAAATAGGCAATCCTTTCCCCATTGCTTTTTTTGTAAGGTTTGTCAAAGATCAGATAATTATAGATGTATGGTGTTATTTTTGAGGTCTCTGTTCTGTTCCATTTGTCTATATATCTGTTTTGGTCCCATTACCAAGCTGTTTGATTACTGTAGCCTTGTTGTACAGCTTGACGTCAGGTAGTGTGATGCCTCCAGCTTTGTTCTTTTGCTTAGGATTTTCTTGGCTAATTCCTCCCTAATTCATTTTATGATGTCAGCGTCATCCTGATACCAAAACCTGCCAGAGACACAACAAAAAAAGAAAATTTCAGGCCATAACCCTGATGAACATTGACGCAAAAATCCTCAATAAAATATGGGCAAACTGAACCTAGGAGCACATCAAAAAGCTTATCCACCACAATCAAGTCAGCTTCATCCCTAGGATTCAAGGCTGGTTTAATATATGCAAATCCATAAATGTAATCCATCAGATAAATAGAACCAATGACAAGACCACATGATTATCTCAATAGATGCAGAAAAGGCCTTCAATAAAATTTAACATCCTTTCATGTTAAAAACTCTCAATAAACTAGGTATTGATGGGACATATCTCTAAATAATAAGAGCTATTTATGACAAACCCATAGCCAATATCATATTGAATGGGCAAAAGCTGGAAGCATTCCCTTTGAAAACTGGCACAAGACAAGGATGTCCTCTGTCACCACTCCTATTCAACATAGTATTGGAAGTTCTGGCCAGGGCAATCTGGCAAGAGAAAGAAATAAGGGGTATTCAGAGAGGAAAAAAGGAAGTCAAGTTGTGTCTATTTGCAGATGACATGATTGTATATTTAGAAAACCCCATCATCTCAGCCCCAAACTCCTTAAGCTGATAAGCAACTTCAGCAAAGTCTCAGAACACAAAATCAAGGTGCAAAACTCACAAGCATTCCTATACACCAACAATAGATAAGGCAGAGAGCCAAATCATGAGTGAACTCTCATTCACAATTGCCACAAAGAAAATAAAATATCTAGGAATACAACTTAAAAGGGACAGGAAGGACATCTTCAAGGAGAACTACAAACCAGTGGTCAACGAAATATGAGAGGGCATAAACAAATGAAGAAAAAAAAATACTCATTGACAGGAAGAATCAGTATCATGAAAATGACCATACTACTCAAAGTAATTTATAGATTCAGTGATATTCCCACGAAGCTGCTACTGACATTCTTCACAGAATTAGAAAAAATCTACTTTAAATTTTATATAGAACCTAGAAAGATCTTGTGTTTTAACTAAGATTTAGTGTTGCTGCTAACAAGAAGGGACAAAAATGATGTCTTAAGAGATGACATAGTAATGTCGTAAAGAATGCTTACTTTCTACAAATGTCTTAAAAGTGTGATATCAATTTACATTGTTAAAAATGGTGTGTACACGTCAAGTTAGAATACTGGTGAAGATCCTTATCACTTACAGTACAACTTCAACATTACATCTTGCTCACCTGACTGACAAAACTTATACATCCACTTTTAAATAAGTCCATAGGTCGTTTGTCATCTTGGACTTAGCTACAGGATGTAATCTTGATGTGCTAGATAATCAATTTCTATTAGATGAGAAATGGTATCTCAAGTGGCTGGCACATGTAATTAATAGTATCAAAAACAATAAAATAACCACAATTGCAATATTAATAACATTTCTGGGTCATTGTGTTCTAGAGACATTTTAAGTGTCTTATCTTCATTATTTTTTCACACAATACAATATAATGTTGGTACTATTATTGTAAAAGTAGACATAATTAAAAACAAATAAAAAGTAGATATAATTATGTATATCAACAAATCTCACCTACTTTTTATTTGCTGCCAGAATTTATGCCAAATTTCCTAAGTGATCTTTTCTTTTCTCTCTTGCTCTTCTGCAATCTAATCCAATAAACACCTTGGAAGTTTTTTTTAATGAGGATCTGATTACATCTCTAAAATTCTTAACTCTTTTTAGTAGCTCCCCAATACCCTCAATAAACATTTCAGTTCACTTATAATTATGTGGCTCCTACTTGCCTCTCCAGCACCATCTGATTTTTACTCAGTCTCTCCCTGCAAACTAAACTTGGAGTCTTGGGAACTGTCCTTGCCACTTTACCTGCTTTTTTTGTGTGTGTCTTCTTCACCCCTCATCCTTTCACAATTCTGCACATTGTTCACTTCTTACCTTAATTATCAATGGCTCCAGGATAATTTCTATTATTCCCGCTGATGCTTTTTTGGCATTGTTGTATTTTCTTAAGACAATACTTTTCACACAATTTGTATTACTTGTTTATATCCTATCCTTCAAATTAGAATATAAGGTCTCTGGGGTAGAAACTGTGTCTACATTTGTTTTTTCTTCTTAAAATGCAGCACTTCCTTGTAGTTTCTGGTAATCCCTTTTTAAATATTCTTTGACTAAATTATCAATACTTTTTTTATGTGTTTCATAATGAAAACTTTAACCAACGCTATGTTCGCATTCTAGTATTTCTCTTCATTCTGCAATAAAAATGAAATTCACATATTCAAGATCATATGGAAATATATGAGTTTCAAATTGGCAACTTCTTTACCCCACCCACTTCCCATCCTTCTTTCACTGTAAGTAAACACATTGAATAAAGAATATAGAATTATTCTTACTGAAAATTAAAAACCAGGAAACTAAACAAACAGAAATAAGTTTATTTTAGGCAGCAGTTTTTGCACGTTTGCAGTAAAATCCTCCAACGAAATCAGCATATAAGAGTGAGCAAGGAAATTCAAAATCACGGTACTTTTGAATAAGCCACATTTCAGCTTTCCCCATTGCTGATAAGATAGCATTTCTTCCTGATGAGAAAAGAGAAAACACAAGGTAGATGATACAAGAGAATTGCCATGTGAATATACCAGATAATTTTCTGAAAACAGGTAAAATAATGTAGTCAAAGATAGATAAAATGTATGTGTTTTGATATACCAATATACATTTTATATGGGCATAATTTAGTATGTTGCTGAAATGTATTTAAAACAAACACAAAGTGCTAAGAGAATTGTTAGAGGAATCTACTTTTCTTAGACCACATCAGTATTTGCACAATTATAAACTATATTTAAAATAAGCCCTAGAGAATGAAACGTGAATTTTTTGCTTTCTAAAGCTGCGTTAGTAACAGATACACATATAAACAAGTCTTTGAGGTTCATGATCAATTAAAACAATTCAATAAAACAATTTTAAAAAAAATGCTTAATCTAGTTTCCACAATTAGTTAAGCTAGTCCCTCGATCCTTATTTCTTGAAGTGAAATGTATATTTTGAGAGTGTGGCTGAAATTCTTATATCTACTACTGCCTTTGGTTTATGCTAAGGTATTAATAATATTAGTATTAAATATAAATATATTTATAAATAACAGCAGAAAATTTTCTGAAATTATTGAAATAGAGATGTGCTCAATCTTATTTCAACTCATACTTTCTTAATGGAGAGGCACAGTTAACAAAACTATAGAGAAATAACTTGGTGTTCACACTTCAACAAAATATTTGGCATTAAACCAAGTGATTTTCAATACTTTAGTGTAGTGTAGAAACATTATAAATTTCTTGTTGTCAGTATTGTTTTTTTCATCTGGGATAAGACAATATATTTGTCAACTGTGAAGGAAACTTTCTAGTACTGTGGGACAATATTTTAATTTATAAATAAGAAAAAAGTTTCACAAGGAGTAAACCTTTCCTCAATGGTAACTAGATAGTTTTGCTAGACAAATGTGTAACTCCTTAGTCAACATGTCTGGGTTCTGTAAGAAGTTTCTTGATGTGCCGAATGACCTTTATAAAGATAAAAAATGTGTAAAGTAAAATAGACATGTGACTGTTTAGAGAAATCTGACATACTTTATTTTACATGTTTATGAGTTCCTGGAGTGTCCTGTATGAGTGATGGCTATGAGGTTCTAACTGACCCAATCATTTAAGTCTTTCCATAATATTTGAGAAATCATTTTATATTTTCAAATATTTTATTATTTCACTTATTAAAAAGCACACATCTCTGACTTTATACAGGCATATGTTCAAAGGCATGAGAAAGTTAGATCTTCATGCTACTAATTGAAAACATTACTTACCAAGTAATTCACTGTTAAACTGATCCCACTTCTCTCATTTTAACAGAAATTGTACTGAATTTGTATATGAATTTGGAGAAAGAGTATCGTCATTACAAAAACACCAGGGTTTTATTCATGAACATGAGATGTCTTTCCATTTATTTAGATCTTTTCCATTTCTGTCCACATTGTTTTGCAATTTTCATAATGCAAGAAGTACACTTTTTTGTTAAATTTGTTCCTAAAATTATGTTTTTTGTGATTATTTGAAGTATGATTGTTTTCTCAATTTCAGTTTTGATTTTTCACTTCAGTTATATAATTTTTTTGTTTGTTTATTGCTTATGTATCCTGAAATCTTTCTTTATCTAGCAGTCTAATGTTTTTCTAGCAGATTTCTAAATATTTTCTTTCTTGATGCTACCATTGTAATTGTTTGAGGGACATCACAAAATGCATCCGTGTAATATAGTAAACAACTGATAAGTGTTGCAGGTATTCTGACTGTTCCACCAACCGTTTCCCATTTATCTCCTTTTCCTCAGGCTTCCCTATTTCCTGAGTCACAACAATATTAAAATTAGCAAATTAATAATTCTACAAATTGCTTCTACATGTTCAAGGAAAAGGAAGGGCCTCATGTCTCTCACTTAAAATCAAAACCAGAAATGATTAAGCTTAATGATGAAGGTATGTATAAAGCTGAAATAGGGCAAAAGCCATACTTGTAAAAAACAGCCAAATTTCGAATACAAATAAACTGTTCATGAAGGACATTAAAAGTGCTACACCAAAATATACCAAAAATAAGAATGTGCAACATCCTTATTGCCAATATGAAGAAAGTTTTAATCATTTGAATTAAAGATAAAACCAGTGAAGGTATTTTCTTCTGTCAAAGCCTAAACCAGAGCAAGGCCCTAACTCTTTGCAATTCTGAAACGTGTAAGCAAGCTGCAGAAGAAATGTTTCAATCTAGTGGAAGTTGGTTCATGAGATTTAAGGCAAAAAGCCATCTCCACAAAATAAAAGTGGAAGATAAAGAAGCTTCTACAAGTTATTCAGAAGTTGTAGCTCATATAATTAATGAGGGTAGCTACACTAAACAACAGCTTTTCCATGTGGAAAAAACAACTTCCTATTGAAAGAAGATACCACCGAAAATTTCATAGGTACAGAGGAAAAATCAATGCCTAGCTCCAAATCTTCAAAGAACAGGATGAATTTTTACTAGTCTAATGAAGTTGGTGACTGGAAGTTGAAACCAATGCTGATTTACCATTTGAAAATCCTAGGGCCCTAAGGAGTATACTAAATCTACTCTGTGTTCTATCAGTGGAACTACAAAGCTTGCATGGCAGCATAGATGTTTACAGCATAATTTACTGAATATTTAATCCCAGTTTTGAGATGTACTGCTTAGGAAAAATTGTTCCTTTCAAAATATTAGTGCTCATTGAAAATAGGACTTGTCACCCAAGAAGACTAATGGAGATGTACAGAGAAATTAACATTGCTTTTATGCCTGCTAATACAGCATTCATTCTGTAGCTCCTCGATCCAAAAGTAACTTCAACTTTTAGGTTGTTGTATTTAAGAAATACATTCTGTAAGAAATAGCTGGCATTGACAGGAATTCCTCTGTTGGATATTAGTAAAGTAAACTGAATATATTATGAAAAAGATTCATCTTCCTTAAAAACATTTGAGAGTCATGGGAAGAGGTCAACAGGAATTTTTAGGAAGTTGATTCCAACTATCAAGAATAATGATGAGAGGTTCAAGTCTTCAATGAAGGAAGTAACAACAAATGTGGTAGCAATTGTAAGACAAATGTAATTAGAAGTAGAACCTGAAGATGTGACTGAATTGCTTCAATTTAATGATGAAAGTTGAATAGATGAGGAGTTGCTTTACGTGAATGACCAAAAAAAGGGGTATATTGAAATAAAATCTGCTCTTGGTGAAAATGCCATGAACATTTTTGAAATGAAAACAAAGAATTTAGAATATTACTTAAATTTATTTAATGAAGGGGCAGTAAGGGTTGAGTGGATTGCTTCCAATTTTAAAATAATCTTTACTAAGAGTAAAAAGCTATTAAACAGCATTGCATGCTACATAGAAATCTTTCATGATTTCTGTGAAATGAAAGAATGGATCATTGGGTGCAGTAAACATCATTCTTGTCTTATGAAATCGTGACCCCTCCACAAGCAAAAAGATTACTGCTCACTTAAGGATCAGATGATTGTTAGCATATTTCAGCAATAAAGTATTTTTAATTAAGTTATGTACATTTTTATACATGATGCTATTTCAGACTTAGTGGAATACAGTATAGTGTAGACACAACTTTTATATGCCATGGAAAATTAAAAAAAAATTATGTGACTCACTTCATTGTAATATTTACTTTATTGTAGTGATCTGAAACCAAACCTGCAATGTCTTGAACGTATGCGTTGTGTTAGTGTAAACACTTAATGGCCTCAGAGGGTGTAAGCCCCACGTTTTGGTGTCTTGCATGAAGTGTTGGCTCTCCAGGTGCACAGAAAGCTGGAAACTTCTGCCCAGATTTCAGGGGATGTATAGAAATTCCTGGATGTACAGGCAGAATTCTGTGGCAGAGGCAGAACTCTCCTGGAGAACCTCTGCTAGGGCAATACAGAAGGAAATGTGGGGTGGAGTCCTCACACAGTTTCCCCACTGGGGCACTGTGTAGTGTAGCTGTGAGAAGAGGGCCATACTCCTCCAAACACCACAATGGTAGATTTACATATAGGTTACACCGTGCACCTGGAAAAGCCACAAGCACTCAATTCCAGCCCATGAAAGCAGCCACTGGGGTGCACCCTGCAGTGCCACAGGGGTAGAGCTGCTAAAGGTCATCGAAGCCTACCCCTTTGCATCAGCGTGAACTGGGTGAGAGACATGGAATCACAGGAGATTATTTTGAAGCTTTGAGATTTAATGACTGCCCTGTGGGGTTTCAGACTTGCACAGAGCCTGTAATCCTTTGTTTTGGCCAATTTCTCCCATTTGGAAGGGCATTATTTACTCAATTCCTGTACCCCTTTGTATCTTGAAAGTAACTAACTTGTTTTTCATTTTATAGAGGGACTCACCTTGTCTCACATGTGACTTTGGACTTAGACCTTCTTGTTAAAACCGAAATGAGTTAAGACTTTGGGGTGCTGTTGAGAAGGAATAGCGGTATTTTTGCAATGTGAGGACATCAGATTTGAGAAGGACTGGGGTGGGAATAATATGGTTTACTTTGTGTCTCCACACAAATTTCATGTCAAATTGTAATCTCCGCGTGTCAAGAGAAGGACATGGTAGGAGGTGATTGGATCATGGGGGTCAATTTTCCCCATGCTGTTGTCATGATAGTGAGTGAATTCTCAGTAGATTTAATGGTTTAAAAGTGTGGCATTTCCTTCTCTCTCTCTATCCTATTGCCATGTTTTGCTTTCCCTTTGCCCTCAACCATGGTTGTAAGTTTCCTCAGGCCTGTCCAGCCATGTGGAACTATGAGTCAACTAAACCTCTTTTCCTTATAAATTACTGAGTCTCAGGTAGTTCTTTATAAAAGTGTGAAAACAGACTAATACACCATGTTATTTTAATTACACTGTCTCTAAATATAATTTGAAATAAGGGTAGAGTATATGTTCAGCAGTTTCTACATTTTGCATGTTGTTTTGGTTATATAAAGTGTTTCTAGGATTATTATAAATTTTAGAATCTTTTTTGTTTTTATAGAAAATGTCATTGGGATTATGATAGGCATTACATTGAATCTGTAAATCACTTCAGGTTTATAGAGATTTCAGTCAACATATCTCTCCAAATTAATATATTCTTTCCTTTCATTCAATAATGCTTTGTAGTTTTTAGTATAGAAGTTTTTTTTTTTTTTTTTTTTTTTTGCTTAAGTTTATTCCTATATGTGTTGTTCTTTTTGGTGCTATTATAACTTGGATGGATTTTTTGGGTAGTTGTTTTTTAGTATACTGAACAATAACTCAATTTTGTATGTTAATTTTATATCCTACATATCTACTGAATTTGTTTTAATTTTAGTAGTATTTTGTAGACTTTACAGTTTTCCACATATAATATAATATGCAAACAGAGGTTATTTTACTTATTTTCTGATTTAGAAGCCTGTTTTATTTTTATTATTCTTGCCTAATTGTTCTAGCAGACTTCCAGTACTATGTGAAATAGAAACAACAAGAGTGAGTATCATTACCTGCTTCTGATATTAGATAAAAACTTTTCATATTTTTGTCATTGGGTATGAATTTAGCTGTGAGCTTTTCATATGCATCATTTCTCATGTTAAAGTGATTTTCTTATACTTCTAGGATGTTGAAAGTTTTTTTTTTTTTACTCATAAAACGTTGAATTTTTCAAATGCTTTTATTTGTATATATTGAGATAACAATTGTTTATTATTCATTATTTTGTTAATGTGGTATATTAATTTGTTAATTGTGAACATTATTTTTCATTTGAGGGATACACTTGTAATGTCTTTTAGGAAAAAAAGTGATGCTGAGTCTAGATACATAGAAAAAGCCAAGCAATACTACTGGTCTTGCAATATCATGTAATTTAATTATAGAATAGTTTCTTTGGCAACAGTAAAAACAAGAGAAATCTGGTCAAAATGAAGCCAAAGTATTCTGAGCATTTGCAAAACAGTATTGGCACTGTAAGTGAACTTCTGAATATAGTTATTTACATGTACAATGTATAAAATATAGTTAAGCTCAGTAAAGTTTTTTGTGTCACTTGTGAATTAGAATAATAGCCTTAAATATTAACTCATAGGATTTTATATTATTTTAATTTTTCCTAGGTTTGAAATATTTGACTTGGAATATTTCCAACTTAGCCTCTGGAAAATAAGCTTTTGACTTAACAGGGTCAATTGTGAAATGTTGTTTTCTCACAGGAGGAAGGAAATCCTCCATTCCAGCCTCTTCATGCTGGAATTAACTGGAGGAGTCCTAGTTTTTGGTCATTACAGCTTCAGGCCTTTGATATAACTAATTCTTTTTCTCCTTCTTTCCTGTTTTGACAAACTTTCGGAAACAAAACAGGCAACATTTTGTGATGATGAATATCACAGTTGCCACACAGAGCAGTAGGAACCCAATCACATCCAAAGAATGGTACTGGAACCAGGTGAGGTCGTGGGCTGCGACACGAAGGTGTTTGGCTCCTTTGTGGCGCATGACAAACTCAATCCAGAAGACTGCCCGATCCAGGGGCTTCATTGGCTGATCATGATGAATTCTTGATAATTTCATAGTATTCTGTTTATAGCTGAAAGATAAACATAAATATACCAACATAGAAAGTAAATTTATTGCCTAAGAATATCAAGTCTATGGAAGGTCTTTAAAAAATGTTACACAAATAATTCAAAGTGAACGTTACAGAATTGACATAGAAATTGAATGTTTTAAATTGGGTCATCATAGAAAGTTTGTTTTTTAAATTATAATTTTATCATAGGCAAATATTTTTTTAAGGTGAAAATGAAGTCATATGAGAAGCCATTCTAGAAGTGCTCCAAATAAGATAGTAGAAATGCAATTTGAGAGTGATCATTTTGATATACATATATTTTGAGAGAGGGTTGTGCTCTGCTTCTCAGGCTGGAGTATATTGCCTTCATCATGGCTCAGAGTAGCCTCGATCTTGTGGGCTTAAGCAGTCCTGACACCTCAGCCTCCTGAGCAGCTGGGACTACAAGCTCAAACATTCTGCTTGGCTAATTTTTAAATTTGCTTGTGATAATGGGATCTGGCTACGTTGTCCAGGCTGGTCTCAAGCAGTCCTCCTGCTTCACCTCCCAAAGTGAAGCGACTACATGTGTGAACCACTGTGTCTGGCCCATTTAATTGTGTTCAGTGGTTGACATGCCTTCTAAATAGTCTCTCTGCTTCTACTCATCTGTCTTCTACCGTATTTTCCTTTCAGTCACCAGAATAATTTTTTTGAAACTAATGTCAAATTAAGACACTCCACAGATTAAGATCTCCATCTGGATTCTCATCACATTAGGAGTAAAATCTGTGATTTGAACACATGAATGAACACATGGAGGGGAACAACACACACTGGGACCTAGCAGAGAGTAAAGGGTGGTAAGAGGGAGAAGATCAGAAAAAATTAGTGTGTACTAGGCTTAATACCTGAGTGATGAGATAATCTATATGCCAACCACCCATGACACAAGTTTGCCTAAATAATAAACCTGCATTTGTTCCCCTGAACCTAAAGTAAAAGTTAAATAAAAAATAAAAATAAAAAAAGAACGACATGCTGTTTAATAGAAAAAAAAAAAAAAAAGAATAAAATCTGTTTTTGGTCTACAGAATTTGACATGGTCAGGCATTGGCAACTTCTAACACTTTCGCCCGGCACACTGTTTTCTAGGGACACTGGCCTTCGATTAATCTTGAAGCTCCCAATGGTATTCGCATCTTCGCTCCTTTACACCTTTTGTCCCCTCTTTCCCTCTTCAGAGCATTCTTCCTTGCAATAAAGTGGGGCTTGCTTCTGTATCTTTTTGAAGCTTCCCCTTAAATGATACTTGTTAGAGAGGTTTTTCCTGGCCACACTCTATAGGACCCGTAGAATTTTCTCCATTGTTTCATGCTTATTTTGCTATTTAATTTCTAGAACTTTAAAAGAGTTAATATACCTTGTAAAACAAAATCTTAAGTATGAAATATATAAGATAAATACACATACACTAGTAGCTCAAAATTTTAAAATTATCTTAAACATGATCCTAAAGTAGAGACAGCTACTGCTTGTGTTCTGAGTTATCACAACCTGCCTAGAAAACTTCTGTCTCCCTGGACCATTTTGGTCACTACTTTTCATTCTCAATTTAAGTATTAACCTGACTTCTAATATTATAGATTAGCATTGCTTGTTTATATAATTGAATTATATAATAAACTTATATGTTTCTGGTTTTTGTGTAGCAGTTATTGGTTAATTCCATTGCTGTATAGTATTCAGTTGATTGACAAATATCTCAGAGTATCTATTTATTTAATAATTGATGGACACGGGTTGTTTACATTTTTGGATACTATTAATTATTCTTGTATAAATACATTTATATATATGTCATTAAATTTACATATTAATTTTTGTTGGGTATATAGTTGGGAGAAGAGTTGCTGAGATAAAGGTGCACATATAATTATAACATTTTGTTGACTACATTTTTTAAAATGTATTTTTGATTTCTAAAATTTGAAGAACTTTTTAGTTGTCATTCTTTGTAAGATTTTTAATTTATTTCTAGTATAGCTAGGCCTTATTTATGACTTTGAATCTTAACAAACTTAGTGAGTTGTGAGTTTTAGCCCAGGATGTGATCAGTTCAGGTAACTACTTCATATACTCCTAAACAAATGTTTATTTCCAGTACACACACACACACACACACACATGTGTATGAATGTGTGTATATATATATTCACGTTTTTATACTACATATAAAGGTTTATACATATATATCACATTACATTTAATTGTGCTCTTCAAAACTTTTATTTCCTTAATCATTATTTTGTCTTCTTTTGTCTGTTTAAATGTAATCTGAGTACTGGTAGATTCATTTAAATCTACCATCTTATTTTGTATTTTTCATTTTCCATCTTGTCTTTTTTTTTTTCAGTTATTTCCTATTTGTTTTAAAGAACTTTTAATCATTCATTGTCTTACTATTTTCTGTGTAAAGTATTTTAAGATATTCCTTTATGTGGTACCTCTTTAACAAAAATTTTGATAGCAGTAATAAATTATGAATTAATGGTAGCTGGTCTAGACATAGCATTTTCTATATTTTTTCCTTTGGAGTATGAAAAGATTAATTATTACACTTTTATTCTTTCAGTATTAAAAACTTGTGCTTCAAAGTTTATCTATAAGAAAGTAAAAAATATAAAAAATCAACCCCTCCACAGTGAAAGAAAATATTTGAAAATCATATATCTGATAAGAAATTATATTCATAATATAAAAAGAATTCTTATGACTCAGCAATAAGTAAAAAAAAAATTACAACATGTTGAAAATATTGAAATAGAAATTTATCTAAAGAAGATATATGAATGGTCAGTAAGCGCATGAAAAGATGGTTAACATCTCTAGCCAGAAGGAAAATGTAAATCAAGACCACAATGAGAGATCACTTTACACTCACTGGACTGGCTATAATAAAAATAAAGGTGATAACAAGTTTTGGGAATAGTGTGAAGAAATTGGAACCCTCCTGTATAGCTGGTGTTATTGAAGAATGCTGCAAGTACTTTGAAAAACAGTTTAGCAGTTCTTCATCCACATACATGTAAAGTTCCCCAATTACTTTAAAATTCCACTTCTAGTATCTCCTCAAAAGAAGGGAAAACCTATTTTTACACAAAACTGTGCATAGCAATGTTTCTGAGAGCAAAAATTTGAAATAGCTAACGTGTTTATTACTTGATAAGTGTATAAATTCAAAGTGGTGTATTCATGCCAAAGAATATTATATAGCAAAAAAAAAAAAAAGAAAGAAACAAAAAGGAAACAAAGTATTGATATGTGCAACAACATGAATGAAACTGGAAAAAAAACATGAAAAGTCAAAGAAGTCATTTACAAAACACCATAAACTGTATGACTTCATTCATATGAATATATAGAGAGTATAATTTAGTGAGAAAGATAATAAATAAATATTTTCCTAGACTAGAGATTTATGGAGAGTGACTTAATGTATCATAAGTTTTATTTTAGAGTCATAAAAATGTTCAAAAATTGTACTGTGGTGATGGATTCATAATTAAACATATCAAATACATTTAAATTTTACACTTTAAATAGGTGAGTTTTATGCTTGTAAATTATATCCCATCATATTTCTTAAAATAATAATGATAAATTTTTAAGGCAAATAGGTTATAATTTCAGAATTGTTATTTATTTGATTTAAGATTTTATTATTTTTCTCCAAGTTCATTGTTCCTTTTTATTGTATATTCTGTAATTTAAAAAATCCGTATTCACAATAACCTTTTTAACATTATTTTTGTATAGAATAGTTGTTGTAGAAATTGTTGACCTATTGAATGTATGAGTTTCAAATGTAACTTTGAAATTATTATCTGGTAGAAAATAAAAACAGATTTAGCAGTAGTTAAATCATTTAAATTCTTCCAAAATCAGTCTCTTACAAAAAGGATACTCACTACTGATGAGATAAACCATCTACAAATACCACCTAATGAAAAATATTGTTATACTCACAAAGGATCATTAATTACTGTCTTCAGTGCATTCAGCAAGTCTGTACTGGACATCCTGTTGAAGTCCACTCCAACAGCTGCACCCTTGGCCTTCATATGAGCAATGTTATCAGGTTGATCCGCAAACAACGGAAGGCCCACCATAGGGATCCCATGGTAGATCGCCTCGTAGATGCCATTGGCTCCACCATGAGTTATAAAAGCTTTGGTTTTGGGGTGACCTAGGATTGAATAAATTTTAGCAAAATAATTAGTTATAAGTAAATAATAACATAATAAATGATCAATATGAGGCACTGAAAGGAACAATATTCTCTAGATAATATTAGGATGCCCATAAAACAGGATTGAAAATGCTTTTAGATTTCAGAGAAAGAAGAACCCACTTCTGCTGGAGAGACAAGTGATAACTACCTGAAGAGGTAGTGGTGTGTGTGACTTCAGACTGGAAAAATGAATTAAGCTTGCCAGGTGGACAAAATGATAAAACACATTTTGAATAAAAACATTAAAATGTGCAAAAATAGAAGAATAATATTGGGCATATAAGAACATGTTATCTTAAATAAATAGTTCAGTCACTGAGTGTGATATTGGGTGTGCAAGGCAACAGGGAGTGGGGTAGAGGTGGTGCTGGAACAGAGGAAGCATACGCCACACTTCATCATAAAATGTGTTGTCACTTTATATAAAGATTGGGGGTTTATTCCCATAAAAAATGCAGTCAGTGGTAATGGAAGAGCAACTGTTATTTTTCAATGTCATTTGAAATAACCCCGTAGTATTAGAAAGAATGGGTATAAAGTTGTAGAAATAGGAGACAGATAACCCAGAAAGTTATTGGGAAACTATGAATGGTAATTACACCTAAAATAAAAATACTTTGATTCTAATAATAAAGAATGTGAGCGTATATAATAAAATGAAAACTATTATAGTTATCTTTTTCCTCACAAGAATGGAAAATAAATAATATTTTATTTTTTCAAAAATAAATATTCAAGAAGCATGTTTCATGTTGAACTATTATCACTCTAATTGGCTGTTATTTATATATTCAGTATTTGTTCTCTGGATTCTTACCTAGAAGATCATTCTGGGGCAACCACTTGTACAGTCGAGTATTGGATCCTAAAGTATTTGGTTTCTTGCCAACAAATCTCCATAGAACCTGTCAGGGTGAAGAAAATATCTTGTGCTATCAGTAGAACTCCAAAGTTATAGTATGTTAGAACTCTAAAGAGATTGACAATCAGCTAGTTAAATACCTTTTATATAAAAATATGAAGAAATGTGATCAAGATATTAAATAATGAAAACCATTAAAAGTATGAAGTAAATTGAATACTGTCATTTCATGTCATTACTGTTTTTTTTAAAACATGTTCGGTATATTAGGAAATCATAGTATTTCCAACATTGTAGCTTAGACACATTGGATTATCAATGAAAAATTTCAATATTCAAGAAATTGTTATATACATTCATTATAATTTTAGAGCAAAAAACGGTAACTAATTAGTAATGACCTATATATATATATTTTATATATTTGTTCTAGCTGTCGTCTTCTGAATTTAATAATTTATTTTTGAATGATATGGAATTTTACATGTACTAGTTTATTAGAGTTTGACATCTTTTATTTGCAAAAAACTACATCTATAAAATCAGCTACTTGTGAGAAATAAATTAATGCTATGTAGGTAGTGTGTGTAACTTCTTTCAGTTTACAATTATCCTGCTGTACTTCCAAGAAAAATTTTAAGTGTCAATTTTTGACACTTTCAGAGTATTATCAGCATTGCTAATTATGGAAGTATTTTCAATATAGGAATAAAAGCCAGTTTGCAATTCATGAATAACAATATAGCTACTGAAAGTATATAAAATTGTGTATTTTTACCAGATTTTGCTTAACTGATCATTAACATTTAAATGATGCACTACAAAGCATGACAGCATTGAGTAATATGGTCTGCTTTAGCCAAGCCATTCCCATGCCAATTACCAAAATAAGGTAATTGATTTTAGAATTCCCAAGCAATCCTGATACTAAAGTATAATTTACAAGTGTTTACTTTGTATTTGCTATGTAAGTGTTAAAGTAACTTTTTGTTTTCAACAAAAAATTAGCATAGGTCATTAGAAGACTATGTCAGTTAGAAAATTAAAAAGTAACTCACAAACGCAGAAATATTGCAACTGTATTCTATGTATTGGGAAATAAGTTCCTACTATATTTTATGGAGTGGGGACATCTGAACCTCCTTCCATGAGTGGTTTCCTTCTGCTTGTCTCCTTCTTTTATTCTTTTTTCTTTCCTCAATCTGGAGGAGGTGTTAACTGGTGGTTAGAGCAGAGGTTTTGTGGGGCCATATTTTATAATGTACAGAATCTATCCTAAAAGCAGGATTCCATTTCCATCTATTCCTCTACATTTTCCTGCTTAAGGCATTAGCAGGCCATAGTCCAGCAGGCAAGGCATGTTTTCCCATTTCTCTAAATTTTGTCAGCGAGGTGAGTACCTGGAGTAGTGGTTTGTTGGTCTAGGACATTCTTTTTCTGAATAGCATCCTGAACAACGCCCTAAATAGGGCTATTCCAACACGTATAGAAAATACAAGAGGTCAGATTACATGACAAGCCTAAACTGCATGATGCATTTCAGACTTTTTTCAATGCCTGCTTATTGTTATTGTGATAGTACAGTAACTCATTAACATGCAACTCCTTTTTGGGAATATCTATAGTGTATACAGTGCCCTCAAGAACTCTGTAAGAAAAAGAAGAAAATGACAGGGCAGAATTTGGTGATTTCTATGTGCATGTCTACAATACCATGATAATACCAAAACTTCATGTGCACCTTTTAAATTTCTGTCTTTCTTGTCACAATATTAATGCCAATGTTATTATCAATGAAAACTCTCCTCTTTGCTATTTTAACATCTTCCATGTATATTTTTATTTTTGAACACGTATCTGAGATAATTAGAACTATTCCATTACTTAATGTTGTAGGCAGCACATTTTGATAACTGGACTCTTTACAGTTTAGTAGACTCATTCAGTAGCTGTTCACCATTAAAGCACTTTACTTAACCTTTTGTGGGATCTGAGCAAGAGCTGACGCAATCACATTGGCTCTTTCTTCTGTGATGTTACCGACAATTGACCCCAGAGAAAACACCACAATACCATTTTCTCCAGAGCTCTGCACAAAGTCTTCCATTTCCTATGAAGAAAGAATTTGCTCCGTCACAAAAGTGTCAGCACAGCAAGCACTATTGAAGGAATTGTTACAAACATCTAAGCAGAGAAAATTAAGTATTATCAGGAATTTTGGGGTACTGGCTGTGTTTTTGACTGGCCTAATTTCTCAGTTTCTTTGAAAGGAGACATGTAATATGACAGATGGTCTCCATTATGCATATTTGTATAAATATGAGTGTGTACACATATAGGTATGCATGTATAAGAAAGAAATGAAACAGCTATTATACTGTAGTAGAAGAAAATAATGCTGGAACATATTATACATAGACTCTTCATTTATGACATTATAATTACTAATAGAGACTCTTGGAAGGTGGCATTACTTTGTCTTAATTCTGTATCATTGTAGTTCTAGTAAATATTTGTGGTCAAAGGAAGATTTTCCTCTAGAATTCTTTTAGTTAGAAGTCATTGGAGCCATTACACCTGGCTTTGAGCAATGGGAAAAAGTTACAACTGGAATGAATTTATAGCAATGTTTCCTTAGCTATGAAATTCTTTATACCTGACTTGAAATTTCTCTTAGTTTCTGTCTTCCTACTCCCCTATCCACCACACACACACACACACACGCGCGCGCACACACACACACACACACACACACACACCACCTTTAAAATATGAAGTTTAAGAATCACTGACATTGTGGAGTCTGGTATTGTGGTTTGAAATTTCTGTGAAGTAATCCTAAGAAACCCATTTACAATACTGAATTATGCAGCATGTAGTTAAATAATTGAGTAATCATATTTCTCAGGTCATTGTTTAGGTGTGATTTTCACACCTTGTTTCCTGAAATCACACTGATAAATTGATGTGCTACTTATAACTGTCTTTGAAGGACCCTCATCATCATTTTACTGTGTCTCACAGGGAGCACTTGGGACAGTCCATCAGGATAGGTGGAAAGGCCACCAGACCTTTCTCCAGTGGAAATTTGCTTACTCTCTAGAGTAGCTCCTTCACACTATAGAAAGCCCTGGTGAACATGTGTTTGTTTAGTATTGATTGATAATTATTCTGACTCATGGGTGACAATATGTTCCCATTTTTAAATTTAGATGCATTCTATAATTCCATATTGTTATAGGTATTCTCATAGAAAAGAAAGAAAGAAATGCATATAAAGCCAAAAGTTTTCTGGATAGTGTGTCAAAATTGTATGCTTATCTTTTTGTTGTTGTTGTTCCTTTTATCTGTATTTATTATTACTACTTTTTCTTTTTGTAAAATAATGACAAACCACTTCCAACATACCAACTATACTTTCAGATCTTAATCGTTGAGGTAAACCTTCTTTTTATAACTATTGTTTACCAAACAAAGAATAAAACTTCTGAAGTTTGTCCATGCACACCATATATTGACAAGTATTTTTCAAAAATATAATTTCAACCTTATAACATCACTGTTAACATGAGAGTCATTTTAACAGTATTCCAAATAATACGTGGGACATCCAGGTATTCTGAAGTTATGAAATGTCTGTTTATAGATTCATAGTGATCTTATTCTGTGCAATCTTTGTAAAAATAATATAAGATGAATGTAAGAAATTTTCTAAAAGTATAAAAATTTTAAAAAAGTAAATAAATTTCTCCCCTACTCTCTGTCTAGAAATAGTCCCCATATAAAATGTATATGCTTTTTTATGGTCTTTTTTATTTTTACATAACTCAATACATATATGAGATGTTTATTTAGGACATTTAAATTTTATTAGCTATACCTTTTAATCCTACAGAAAAATCGTGGTCTTGTTTTATTCATCATTTTGTTGCTCAATTTCCAACTATATTTATATTATGGCTTTCAGTGAAATGATTGTAATTGCTTGGTTTGCACACTGGATAAGTTATTAAACATTTCTTATATTTAAATTACTACTACTGTTTATTTTGTATCTGCCACAAATATTGAATTTGTCCATCATGACTTAGTTTTCCTTTGTATAGTTTCATGTGAGTACATTGTAAAGCCAATGGCTGTATGTATTTTAAAACACTTGATACTTTTTACCAAGTGTCTTATTCTTTTAAAATACATAAAAATTATCTGAGACTCTAATACTTAATGGAAAGGCAAGAAATTTAGAGTAATAATTATTTTATGTAGTAAAGAATTAAAGACAAGTTTCACAACTATTGACCTAAATTCAAATCTTCATTCTGCAAGTTAATAACAGCTAGTGGTAGTAATGATCACTTTTGTACTAGTAGTCATTCTTGCCCTTGTCCTCCTTCTCCACCTGCTCTCTTTAGTTTCTACTGGCACTATCAATTTTCTTTAAAGTTAATAGTTAATTTTTTGAGAATAATATGAGATAATAATAACAATTGGAGAGTTCATGGAATTTTCATTAATTTTACCTCTGCTTTTGTCCCTTGAGAAAGTTACCATATAGAACTTAAGCAATTTTTATTCAACATTATTATTGTATTTTATCTTGACAAAGATTTCAGGTTTATGTCGCTTCTAGTAAGAAGGTAGGCAAAATGAATCTCTTAAGAGATTATATAATAATGTAGTAAAGAATGATTGCTTTCTATTTATGTCTTAAGAGAATGATCTTAAAGTAAAATATATCCCATTTTTGTGTTCCTTCATAAGGAATATCATGCTATATTCTGACAGAATTCTTTTGTAATTTAAATCTAAGAGCAGTTTTCAGAAACATGTGGTTGACATTATCGTCTTTATTATACATGCACTATTCATTTCCTCTGTGCTTCTCTTTCAGGCAGCTACAATGTTGAGACCCAGGTTCTCCAGTGAGCTTTACTGATGTATCCTACAGGCTTGGCATAAGGCAGAAAGCACCAGCTCCTATAGGATAAACTGACACTTTTATGTCCTAAGATGTAGACCTCTGGGATCTCAGTGACAAATGGCTTAAATGCTGGGGTGAAAGCAAGTAAACATTGGATGTGGCTGTAAATATATTCAGGGCACAAATTTAAACTGTTGTGAAATGGTAAACAATTTAAGCTAGAATACTGGTGAAGAGCCTCAACTCTTAAAAAACAACTTTAACATTTCAGCTCGTTCGTCTGACTGCCCAAACTTAAGCATCTACATTTAAACAAGTCCACAGGACATCTGTTCTCTAGAAGTTTGCTGGTGAATATAATCTTTATTTGTTGGAAAACCAGGCCCTATTAAATGAGAAATTATATCTCAAGTGGCTGTCACATGTTAGCTAGTTGATAGTATCAGAAGTAATAATAAAAAATCACAATAATTACCATGTTAATAATATTTCTGGGTGACTATATGCCAGAGACAAAGTGTTTTATCTGCATTAAAAACTTTTCCACATAAAACAGTATGAAGTTAGTGCTAATATTGTAAAAGCAGGCATAATAATCTCTATCAAAATTCCAGTCCATTTTTCCTTTATCTATTGCTTACATTCATGCAAAATTTCCTGGATGATCTGCACTTTTCACAGTCTGGCCTTTCTGCAGTCTAATTCATTGAACATCTTGGGAGCTTTTTTTTAAAAAAACAAAATCTAATTATCTCACTTCATTTATTAACACTTTTCAGTAGCTCCTCATTGCACTTTATAGATATTTTTAACTCATAATTATCAAGATACAACTTACCTCCCCTGCATCATCTGTCTTTTTACCCAGTCTTTTTCTGCAAAGAAATTTTGGAGTCCTAGGAACTGCCCTTACTTCTCCAAACGCTTTCCTTTTCTTCCTCTCCCCATCATCCTCTCACCTGTGTAGCACATTGTTGAGGATTCACTTTAATTATCAGTGACTTTGGAATCTCTTCTGGATATTCTCTTAGGATTCTGGTGTTCCCTCATAATAACTTTTAGAGTTTTCTTTTTTATTTGCTTATATCCTATCTTTCAAAGTGGAATGTAAGGCATGAGGGAGCAGAAACTATGTCTACATTTATTCTCTAAAAATCCAGCACCAGCCTGTAGTATGTGGTGATCACCTTATAAATACTCTTTAGTAGATTTACTCATACATTCTTTTGTGTTGCATTATGAAGCCTTTAGTTTAACCAAGTCTGTTTTCAAAGTCTCCCCAGTATCCCTCCTTGTTGTTTATTAATAATGAAGTTCACATAGTTGTAATGGGATAGAAATAAGCGAGTTTCTAACGGCAAGAACATTCTACTGGACCTCCCATATTTCTCTCACCGTGAGTCAAACACTCTGACTGAAAAATTTGTAGCGATTTTTTCTGAAAATGCAAAGCTATCAAATCAAACTGGAATGTATTCACCTTAGGCAGGGGTTTGGCTGGTTTACAGTGGAGTCCTCCAACAAAATCAACATTCGGCAAGATTGGGCGAGGAAATTCAAAATCCCAGTAGGTTCGAAAAAGCCACATTTCCGCTTTCCCCATCGTCTCAAATAATGTAGTGGGTCTTCCTAATGGGGGAAAAAATCCAAAAAACAACAACAAAAAAAGGTAACTGACACAAGAGAAGTGTCATGTGAATATATAGATATTTTCCTGAAATGATTTGGAAAACTGTAACCAAAGATATGTAAAATACCTGTGCATTGATAAATGTATACATATATTTTTATATATAGGCATAATTTAATTTTCATGTGTTGCATATGATGCTCGTATGTATATATAAGGAAGGCAAAGTGTTCAGAGAACTGTGAGAGGAAGCTACATTTTTAACATAATTTAGTATATTCCCAATCAGAAATAATCATTAAAATTAGCCACTATGGGCTTAAATATGCACTTGTTTCCTCTCTGAAACAGCAAAGGTAACAAATACATGTTTAAACAAATCGTTGAGCTCCAAAAGGAAGTCATCTTACCGTACCATAAAAACAGCTTTCTAAGTAATACTCAGTCTAGTTTCTATAATTTATTACACTAGTCCCTTGATCTTTGGTTCTCCAAGTGAACTGTGAGTTTTTTGAGTATGGTTGAAATCCTTGTGTATGGTTGAAATACCTATTATTGCTCTTGGTTCTTGTTAAGATCTTATTAATATTACTTTTTGAAAATAAATATATTTACAAATAACAGCTGAAACGTTTTCAGAAATTATTGAAATAGAGATTGATGCTCCCTTGTAACTTGGCTTGAATCTTCCTTAATGAAGGGATGTTATTTAATGAAATACAGATTAAACTTTTGAATTTTCACTTTGACGATTTCAATCCTTGAAACACTTTCTAAGCTGTTAATGAAAGCATGTATAAACATTACAAACCTCAAGTTCTGTTTTTTATTTCTAGAATAGAGCCAGTATATCTCTAAACTGTGAAAAAATCCTTTATGTGAAAACAGATTCTAATTTCTAAAGAAGGAAACTGAGGTGCACAAAGAGAAACAGCTTCCTCAATGTTGCTTTGATAGTTGTGCTAGAAATATGTGTAACTTTTCAATCTACATGTTTGTCTTTATCAGGAGGTTTCTTGATGTATCTATTGACTTTTTAAAAATATAAAAATAACATAGTAAAGTGGATATGTGTTTGCTTAAATAAATCATAAGTGCTTTACTTTGCAGTTTTATGACTTCTAGAGTGCCTGGAGGAGTCAAAGTTATAGGGTTCAAACTGATCCTTTAGTGTCAGTCTTTTCATAGTATTTGTGAGATTAATATTTTCATTTCATTACTTCACTTAAAAGAACACTCTTCTCTGACTTTATATAAGTTCACCTTCAAAGGCATAAAGAAAGCTAGGACTTAATAATCACCAATTAAATACATGACTTACCTAGAACATCACTGTAAAACTGGTCCCAGTTCTTTAAATCAAATATTTGAAACCAAAAGTCAAAATAAAGCACATATATCATGTTTTTTACCCTCTCTACAAATGTCATTTGATCACTTAATTCTGACATAACAATAGGCACATAGGAAGATGGGAATAGAAGTCTTCCACTATGCTTCTCAAGTACATATCCGGGAGAGAAGCGGAGACTATACACAAAAGGTACTTTAAGAAGTTCGGCCAGCAGCTCACCACAGGGACCAATGGCATCCGCAAGAACAACATCAAACTTTGACTCTTGTAATTTTGTCATAAGTCTCTTGTTCAAAACTAAATCTTCACAGAATTTTTTAATACAGTTACCATATTTCCACAACATTTCTTGTACTCGTGAAAAATATTCCCAGAATGTATATTTTGGACTATTGTATATCCATCCAGCAATTAGTTTCGAAAAAACATTCTCAAAATCATTTTTAGTTAAAGATGCAGGATAAACTTCAAATTTAATAGCAGATGATTCACTGGAATCAACAAGAATGGAAGCTGAAGATGCCAACACAGTCACCTCATGGCCTCTGCTAACAAGTTTATCCAGGATTGTCTTCATATTTATCCAGTGGCTGTATTCCATGGGCCACACCAGCACCTTTCCACAACTCCCAGAGCTAAAGTAGCAACTGAATTGTATCAGCAGAAGAACTGAAATCCATTTCAGAGCCATCTTGGTGCAATGCGATAATTATTTTCCAGTCACTGTTTCTTTCTCATGCTTATATACAGAGATAAATCAATCAAGTTAAAATATAACTCCTTCAATTCAAAGTAAATACATTATATGAACAGCCTGAGTACATGGATGGCAAGGAGACAAACAAAAGTTTGATTACCTCATATTTACCGAAGGATGTTTAATGTTTCTTTTATGTTTACATTTGCTACCGTCTACTTAAGATTAATGACCTTAAAAGCACCCTGTTTTATGTAATATATTTTATAATAGTGTGAAGAACAGTGGCAGTTGAGAAAGTCCTGCAGTCCTCTTGACACAGAAGAAGAGATGAAGTAATTGTACAACACGAACAGTATTTTTTAATATCGTGATTCAAGAAATATCTTGCAAAACTTTGTTGAAGTATAATTCACATACCATATGATTCACCAATTATTATGTAAAATTCAGGGTTTCCTGGTAAATTCACAGACCGTATCCAACACAACAATCAGTTTTATCTAAAAAAAAATCCTGTATATTACCTCTTATCTCCCACCTGAATTTCTGCATCCATCCTGCCCTGGGCAACCAGTAATCTAATTTCTGCCTCTATAAATTAGCCTATTCAGGATATTTTTAAAAGTAAATGAAACTATATAATATGTGATCTTTTGTGACTGACTTCTTTTATTTAGTTTAATGTTTTAAAGGTCCATCCATGGTATAGGGTACATAAGGACTTCATTTGTATTGCCAAATAGTATCAGATGCCATTTATACATGCAATTTATTAATTTATCAGTTGATAGATATTGATTTTCTTCCACTTTTGGTCATTACAAATAGTGTTGATTAACATTGATGTACATGCTTTCTGTGGACATGTTTTTATTCTTCTTGGGTATATACCTAGAAAGGCAATTACTGAATTACGTGGTAGATGTATGTGTAAACTGTTGGGGAATTGCTAGACTTTTTCACAGGGGATGAATAATTTTATATTATCACCAACAATGTATGAGGATTTCAATGTCTCCCCAACATTGCCAACCCTTGTTATTATATGTCTTTTGAGTATAATCAGTGAGAGTAAAGTGGTATCTCATTACAGTTTATGATTCCTTGATATTTAATGATTTTAAGCATGTTTTTCATGTACTAATTAGCTATTGTATATTTTTCTTGGAAAAATTTTTATTCCAATTATTTGATTAAATTATTTGGCTTCTTCTTATTAACATTTTTTAGTATGCTTTTAATACTAGTTTCTTATCAGATACATGATTCCAAATATATCTCTTTTTCTTTGAGTTGTCTTTTTACTCTCTTGATGGTGTCCATTGAAGCACAGATGTATTAATTTTGATTTGGTCTACTTAATCAACTTTAATTTGGTTGCTTTTACTTTTGTTGTCATATCTAAGAAATCATTCCCAAATCCAGAGTCCCCCAAATTAGCCCCTGTGTTTTATTATGAGTTTTATAGTTCAAGTGCTTACATTGAAGTTTTAAAAATCTATTTTGAGTTAATTTATGTAAGCGGTTTGAGGTAGGGGGCCTGGTACATGTCTTTTGTATGGGGATAATCAGTTTTCCCACTTACATTTATTAATACATTCTTTCCCTCTTTAAATTGGTTTAACGCTTTTGATAGAAACCATAAATGTGTGTATATATTTCTGGATTCTAAATTCTATTGCAATGATCTATATATCTCTCTGTATATATTTATACCATTCTTTTGATTCTTGTATATTTGTATTTGTCTTTAAAAGCAGGAAGTATAAGTCTTTCAACTTTGTTTTTTACTTTAAATTGTTTCGGCTATTTCTTTTGTTTGTTTTCCTCTTCTTCCTTTTTGTTAAGAGGCAGGGGTCTCACTATATTGTCCAGGCTGTACTTGAAGTCCTAGGCTGAAGCAACTCTCAGTCTTACAAGTAGCTGGAACTATAGGTGCATGCAACCACACCTGGCTTGTTTGGGCTATTACTATATTGTTTCAATATCATTATCAATTTTAGAATCACCTTGTCAATTTATGCAAAGTAGTTATCTGGAATTTTGATATGAATTGCATTGAATCTGTATGTCAATTTGGGGAGTAGAAAATGGCAAAAGATTAGGTGTTTCTGTGCATGAACACAGGAAGCCTTTTCATTTATTTACGTGTCATTAATTTATTTCTAATATAGTGTTCTGCAGATTCCACAGTGCATGTTTTACCCTCTTTTTCTTAAATTTATTTCTAATAATTATATTCTTTGGCATTATTTTAAGGGTGATTGATATGGTTTGTGTTCCCACTCAAATTCCTTCTTGAATTGTAGCTCCTATAATCCCCACATATTATACAAGGGACCTGGTTGGAGATAATTGTATTATGGAAGTGGTTTCTCCCATACTGTCCTCCTGGTAGTGAATAAGTAATCTCATGAGATCTGATGGTTTAAGAAGGGAAAAACCCTTTGGCTTGGTTCTCATTCTGTCTCTTGCCTGCTGCCATGTAAGATGTAACTTTCACCCTCATCCATGATTGTTAAGTTTCCCCAGCCTCTTAGAACTTTGAGTCTGTTAAATCTCTTTTTCTTTTAAATTACCCAGTCTCAGGTATGCCTTTGTCAGCAGTATGAAAACAGACTAATGCAGTAAATTGGTACCAGTAAAGTAGGGGGCTGCTGTAAAATATCTGAAAATGTGGAAGTGACTTTGAAACTATGTAACAGGCAGAGGTTGGCACAGTTTGGAGGGCTCAGAGAAAGACATGAAAATGTGGGAAAGTTTGTAACTTCCTAGAGAGTTGTAAAATGATTTTGACTAAAATGCTGATGCTGATATGGACAATGAAATCCAGGCTGCAGTAGTCTCAGATGGAGATGAGGAACTTTTTGGGAACTGGATTAAAGGTGACTCTTGCTATGTTTTAGGAAAGATACTGGAGACATTTTGCCCCTGCCCTAGAGACTTGTGGAACTTTGAACTTGAGAGAGGTGATTTAGAGTATCTTGCAGAAGAAATTTCAAAACAGCAAAGCATTCAAGAGGTGACTTTGGTGCTTACAAAGCATTCAGTTTTAAGGCCAAGCATGGTGGCTCACACTTGTAATCCCAGCACTTTGGAAGGCTGAGGCAGGTGAATCACTTGAGGTCAGAAGTTCAGACCAGCCTGGCCAACATGGCAAAGCCCTGTTTCTCCTAAAAATATAAAATTAGCTGGGTGTGGTGGCACATATCTGTAATCTCAGCTACTAGGGAGGCTGTGGCAGGAGAATCGCTTGAACCTGGGAGGTGGAGGTTGCCGTGAGCCAACATCGTGCCAGATGTTGAGACATCTGGGTGACAGATATTGGGACAGATGGGTGACAGAGTGAGACTCCATCAAAAAAACAAAACAAAAACAAAAACAAAAACAAAACAAAACTCAGTCTCAAGTGTGAAAGAGAACATAAAAATTTAGAAAATTTGCTGCTTATGTGGTAGAAGAGAAAAACATTTTCTGCTAAGAAATTCAAACCGGCTGCAGAAATTTGCATAAGTAATGAGGATCCAAATGTTAATTGCCAAGACAATGGAGAAAATGTCTCCAAGGCACATAAGAAACCTCGCGGTAGCCAGTCTAATCATAGACCTGGAGGCCTAAAAGGGAAAAATGGTTTTGTGGGACTCACCTAGGGCCCTCCTGCTGTGTGCAGCTTAGGGACTCAGTGCCCTGCAACCAAGATGCTCCACCCATAGCTAAAAAGGGCCAAGACACAGCCTGGGCAATGGCTTCATAGGTGAAAGTCCCAAGTCTTGGCAGCTTCCACCTGGTGTTGAGCCTCACAGAAGTAGAAAATTGAGGTTTGGGAACCCCCACCTAGATTTCAGAAGGTGTAAGGAAATGCCTGGCTGTCCAGGCAGAGGTGTTCTGCAGGGGTGGTGCCATCATGGAGAATCTCTGCTTTGCAGCAAAGAAGGGAAATGTGGGATTGGAGGCCCTATACAGAGTCTCCACTGGGGCACTGCCTAGTGGACCTGTGAAAAGAGGTTTACCATCCTCCAGATCCCAGAATGGTAGATCTACCAACAGCTTGGACCATGCACCTGGAAGAACCGCAGGCATTCAATGGTAGCCTGTGAAAGCAGCTTGAAGGGAGGCTGTACCCTGCAAAGACACAGGAGTGGAGCTGCCCAAGACCATGGGAACCCACCTCTTGTTTCAATGGGACCTGGATATAAGACATAGAGTCAAACAAGATCATTTTGGGGCTTTAAGTGACTGCCCTGCAAGATTTTGGACTTGCACAGGGCCTTTAACCTCTTTGTTTGGCCAATATCTCCCATTCGGAATGGATGCATTTATCCAATGCTGGTACCCCAATTCTATCTAGGAAGTAACTAAATTGCCATTGACTTTAAAGGCTCATAGGTGGAAAGGACCTGCCTCGTTTTGTATGAGACTTCGGAGTATGGACTTTTGAGTTAAGGCTGAAATGATTTAAGACTTTGGGGAACTGTTGGCAAGGCATGACTATGTTTTGAAATGAGAGGACATGAGATTTGGAAGGGGCCAGGGTCAGAATAATATAATTTGGTTGCATCTTCGCCCAGTTGTCATCATGAATTGTAGCTCCCATAATTCCTGTGGGTTGCGGGAGGGACCAAGTGGGAGATAAATGAATCATGGAAGCTGTTTCCCCCATACTGTTCACATGGTAGTGAAAGTAGTGAATAAGTCTCATGAGATTTGATGGTCTTATAAGGGAAACCCCTTTTGCTTTCATCTCATTCTCTCTCTTACTTGCCGTCAAGTAAGATGTGCTTTTCACCTTCCACCATGATTGTGAAGCCTTGCCAGCCACATGATACTGAGTCTATTAAATTTCTTTTCTTTCTTTCTTTTTTAAAAATAAATGCCCCTGTCTCGGGTATGTTTTTATCAGCAGTGTGAAATTACTATGTTACTATAGACTAATGAAGTAATTTTAAAAATCTTTATTTTAAATATTCCTTGCAATTATATAGAAATAATTTTTTTTTCTGTTTATTGTTGTTGTATCCTGAAACCTTATTTATTGTTTCATTGGTCTAATCTTTTTCTAGCATATTTCTAATGATTTTCTATTATAAAGTAATGATGTAAGTCAATAAAGATCATTTACTTTCTTTCTCCATTATGGATTTCTTTTATTCCATTTTCTTGCCAATTTGTCTTGGTTACAATATTCAATACAATGTTGAATAGAAGAAAGAAGAGTATATTTAGGCTATTTACATTAAGTGTGATGTTAGCTGTGTGTGTGTTTACGTATATCACACACACACAGCTAACATCACTTTTTATATATTATATATGACAAAATATATAACAGACTATAACATATATGTTATAATATTTAACATATTAATTATATGTTATATGTTACATATAACATATAATAACAGAATATAACATATATAATAGTAGATTATTATATTACAATATAATATAAACTTATATGTATTATAAATCATTATATAAGTTACATATAAATTATTATAATACCCATATTCATATACTTATATATACTTATATATAACTATATATGTTATATGACATATAATATGTATGAGTATATAATATATAATAAATATAATTGTGATATTTTTCTAAGTATATTATAGGTATTATATATTATAGTGTATATATATATATATATATATACACACACATATATATTATTTAAATATCTTTTAGGGTACTAGTGGTTGATTTTTGGCTATGTATATAAATTGTGTAGTGGTAAAGTCTAAGATTTCAGTGCACCTGACACCCAAGTAGTGTACATTGTACCCAATATATAGCTTTTTTTAAACTATATCTCTCTGCCACCATCCCCCCTTCTGAGCCTATAAAGCCCATCCTGTCACTGTACATGCTGTTGTGTGCCGCTAGCTTGACTTGAACATGAGAACAAACTGTATTTGATTTTTCTTTCCCGAGTTACATAACTTAGAATAGTGGCCTCTAGCTCTATCCAAGTTGCACAAAATAACATTGTTTTGTTTTTTTCTTGTAGCTAGTGCGATTCCATTTTGTATATATACCACATTTTATTTATCCATTCATCAATTGACAAGCACTTGTTTATTTTGTATCTTCTCAATTTTGTATATATGCCACACTTTATTTATCCATTTATCAGTTGACAAGCACTTAGGTTGATTTCATACCTTTGCAATTGTGAACGATGCTGTGATAAATGTGTGAATGCAGGAATCCTCATATGATGGATTCTTTCCCTTTGGGTAGATACGCATTAGTGGGATTGCTGGATCTAATGGTAAATATGCCAAAATTTCTTTAAGAAATCTCCACACTATTTTCCATAGAAGTGGTACTAAGTTACATTTGCACCAGCAGTGTATAAGCATTTCCCTTTTACCACATTCACACCAATATCTATGCTTTTTAGACTTTTAAATACTTATAATCCGCTAAGGTAAGATTGTATAACATTAGTGATTTAATTTGCATTTCCCTGATGATTAGTGATGTTGAGCATTTTTTTTTCTTCTGTGTTTCTTGGCTATTTGTGTTTATTATTTTAAGAAAAGTCTATCCATATCATTTCACCACTTTTAATGTGATTGTTTGTTTCTTTTTGATTTTTTTGTGTGTGTGTTCCCTGTAGATTCTAGGTACTAGTTTTTTGTTAGTTATAAAGTTTGCAAATACTTTTGACCATTCTGTGGGTTATCTGTTTGCTCTTCTAATTATTCCTTTTTGCTGTACAGAAGCTTTTTAGTTTAATCAGGTACTCTTTAAAAATTTTTGTTTCTGTTACATTTGCTTTGGCATCTTATTAATAAATTCTTTTCTTAGTCCAATGTCCAAAAAAGTTATCCTGGGTTGTATTCTAGAATTTTTATGGTTTCAAGACTTAGATTTAAGTCTTTGATCAATATTGAATTGATTTTTTTGCACAATGAGATAGAAATCCAGTTTCATTTTTCTACATTTGGCTTGCCAGTTTTCCCAGCACTGTTTATTTAATAGGGTGTCTTTTCCCCAATATGTTTTTGTATGCTTTGTCATAGATCAGTTGCTTGTATTTAATTTTATTTATGGATTCTTTATTATTTTCCTTTGGTATATATTTTTACTTTTATGCCAGTACCATACTGTTTTGTTTACTATAGCCATTTAGCATAATTTGAAGTCAAGTAGTGTGATAGCTCTGATTATTTTTTTTTATTTTGTTTAGAATTAGTTTGGCTATTCAGGCTCTTTTTTGGTTCCATATGAATTTTAGGTTTTTATTTGCTTACTCTGAGAAAAAATGATGCTGGCATTTTAATAGGAATTTCAGTGAATCTGTAGATAACCTTGGGCAATATGGTAATTTTCTTAATATTGATTTTTTTTTAACTCATGAATGTGACATGAATTTTTGTTTGTGTCAACTTTGATTTCTTTCAGCAGTGTTTTGTAGTTCTTCTCATAGCAATCTTTTACTTTCTTTGTTAAGTATATTTCTATGTAGTTTCCTTTTTTTTAGCTATTGTAAAAGGGATTGGGTTCTTGATTTGATTCTTAGCTTGATTGTTGTTGGCGTAGCAGTGCTACTAATTTGTTTACTTTGATTTGTAACCTGATACTAATGAATTCATTTTCTAGATACACTATCATATCATCAGCAAACAACTATATTTTGACTTTGTGTATTTTCAGATTTGGATGCCCTTCATTTTTTTTCTCTTGCCTGATTGCTCTGGCTAGGTTTTCTTGTATGATGTTGAATATAAATGGTTAAAGTGAACATATTTGTCTTGTTCCAGGTCTCAGGGAGAATGATTTCAACTGTTCTCAATTCAGTGTAATGTTGGCTATGGGCTACTAAATGTGACTTCTACTATTTTGAGGCATATGTTCTTTCTATGCCTAGTTTTTTTGGGAGTTTGTATCATAATGAGATACTGGGTTTTATTCAATATTTGTCTGTATATATTGAGATGATCAAAAGGATTTCATATTTAATTCTATTTATGTGAGGTATCACATTTATTAACTTGCATGTATTTAACTCTCTATGGAATGAAAGCCACCTGATCATGGCGTATTATCATTTTGATGTCTTGTTGGATTCAGTTTACTACTATTTTATTAAGGATTTCTGCATCTATGTTTATCAGGGATACTGGTCTATAGTATTCTTTTCTATTATGTTCTTTTCTAGTTTTGGTACCAGAGTGATACTGCCTTCATGGAATGAGTTAGGGAGAATTGTCTTTCTGAATCTTTTGAAATAGACTCAGTAGTTGTGTTACTAATCATTTTTTAATGGCTGAAAAAATTCAGCTTTGAATGCATATGCCCTTGGGATTTTTCTTCTCAGCCATTTTTAAATTTACTGATTCAATTCTTCTGTTTGTTATTGGTCTGTTCAAGATTTCTATTTCTTCCCAATTCAAACAAGGAGGGCTGTGTTTCTAAGATTTACACATTTCCTTTAGATTTTTCTTATTTATATTATTTATATTTTAACTTTTATTTTTGGTTCAGGGGTACATGTGACGGTTTTTGATATAGGTAAACTTGTGGCTCGATGGTTTGCTGTACAGATTTTTCTCCCTACAGATTTTTCTCCCTTCTTCCACATTCCTCCCTGAAGTAGGCTTGAGTTTCTATTGTTTCCTGCTCTCTGTCCACATAGTCTCATTATTTAGATCCCACTTATGAGTATTTGCTTTTCTGTTCCTGTGTTAGTTTTGCTAAGGTTAATGGCCTTCAGTTCCATCAATATTTCTGCAGGGGACATAGTCTTATTCTATTTTATGGCTGCATAGAATTTCATGGTGCTTATTTACTACTCTTTTTAAAATCCTGTCTACCATTGATTAGCATTTGGGGTTCTCTTTCCTCTGCAACCTTGCAATCATTTTTTTTTTTTTTTTTTTTTTTTTAGTAATAGCCAATTCTGATTGCTGTGAGTTAGTATCACATTGTTGTTTTCATTTTCATTTCTTTAATGATGAGTAATGTTGAGCCTTTTTATATGCTTGTTGGCTGCATATATGTCTTCTTTTGAAAAGCGTCCTTTCATATTCTTCACCCACTTTTTAATAGGGTTGTCTGAATTTTGCTTTTACATTTATTTAAGTATCTTGTAGATTCTGAATAACATACTCTTGTTAGATGTATAATTTACAAATAATTTCTTCAATTATCTGTGTTTCCTTTTTACTCTGTTGATAGTTTCTATGCAGTGCTGAAACTCTTTAGTTTAATTAGGTTCTATTTGTTAATTTTTGCATTTGTTGTAATTTCTGCTGGTACTTTTATCACAAAATCTTTGCCAATTTCTATGTCCTAAATAGTATGTCCTGGATTATCTTCCAGGGCTTTTTACAGTTTTAGGATTTACACATGGGTCTTTAATGTAACTTGAGTCAATTATTGTATATAGTTAAAGAATGAATTCAGTTTCAATTTTCTGCATAGAGCTAGCCATTTATCCCAGTATCATTTTTTTTTGAAAAGGAAGTCCTTTCCCCATTGCTTGTTTTTGTTGGCTTTGTCAAAGATTAAATTGTAGTAGGTGTGTGAGCCTTTATTTTTGGTCCTTTATTATGTTCCATTGTTCTATGTGTCTGTTTATGTATCAGTACTATGCTGTTTTGGTTACTATAGGCTTTCAGTACAGTTTATATTTTGTCAATGTGATTCTATTAGCTTTTTTTTTTTTTTTCCCTTGCTTAGCATTGCTTTGGCTATTTGGGCTATTTTTAGCTCCATATAAATTTTAGAATAAATTCTTTCTAGTTCTGTGAAGAATGTCCTTGGCATTAAAAATAACATTAAATCTCCAAGTTGCTTTGAACAGTTTGGCCATTGTGGAAATATTGATTCTTCCTCTCAAAGAGCATGGGATGTTTTTCCATTTATTTCTGTCCTCTCTGATTTCCTGGAGCAGTGTTTTCTAATTCTCGTTGCAGAGATGTTTTACCTCTCTGGCTAGCTGTGTTTGTAGGTATTTTTGTTCTTTTTGGGCAATTGTAAATAAGATTGCCTTCTTGATTTGGCTCTCATCTTGGCTATTGTTGGTGTAAAGGAATGCTAGTAATTTTTATACATTGATTTTGTATTATAAAATGTTGTTGAGATTGATTATCATTTGGAGGAGTTTTGGGCCAAGACTACGTGGTTTTCTAGATATAAAATCATGTTGTTGGTAAACAGGGATAGTTTGACTTCCTGTCTTTCTGTTTTAATTACTTGTATTTCTTTTTTTGTCTGATTGCTCTGGATAAAACTTCCAATACTATGTGTTTTTGTTTGGCTGTGTCCCCAATAAAATCTCATCTTGATTTTTTACATGTTGTGGGAGAGACCCAGTGAAAGTAATTGAATCATCGGGGCAGGTCTTTCCCATGATGTTCTCATGATAGTGAATAAGTCTCACAATATCTGATTGCTTTATAAGATGGAATTTCCCTGCACAAGCTCTCTCTTTGCTGCTGTCACAGATGTAAGATGTGACTTGCTCCTCCTTGCCTTCTGCCATGATCATGAGGCTTCCCCAGGCACCTGGAACTGTAAATCCAATAAACACTTTGTATTAATTATGGGAAACAGGTCTCAGAAAAAACATTCATTTTTACTCTTTATCGGCAGTGCAAAAATGAATTAATACAGTAAATTGGTACCAGTAGAAGCACTGCTGTAAAGACACCTGAATATGGGGAAGAAACTTGGAAACTGAGTAACAGGCCAAGGATGTAACACTTTAGAGGGCTCAGGAAAAGACAGGAAGATGTGGAAAATTTGGAACTTCCTAGAGACTTGCCTAATGATTTTGACCAAAATGCTGATAATGATATGGACAATGAAATACAGGCTGAGATGATCTCAGATGAAGATGAGAGACTCCTTGGGAAGTGGAACAAAGTTGACTCTAGTTATGTTTTAGCAAAGAGACTGGCAGTATTTTGCCTCTGCCCTAGAGATCTATGGAACTTTGAACTTGACAGAGATGATTTAGGGTATCTGGCAGAAGAAATTCTAGACAGCAAAGCATGGAAGAGGTGACTTGAGTGCTGTTAAAAGAACTCAAATTTATAAGGAAAGGAGAGCATTAAAATTGAGAAAATGTGCAGCCTGATAAAGTGATAGAAAATAAAGTCCCACTTTCTGAGGAGAAATTCAAGCCAGCTGGAGAAATTTGCGTAAGTAACAAGGAGCAGAATGTTAATCCCCAAGACAGTGAAGAAAATGTCTTCAGGGAATATCAGAGGTCTTCATGCCAGACCCTCACATCACAGGCCCAGAGGCCTAGGAGGAAAATGTGGTTTTGTGATTCAAGTCCAGGGTCCCCATGCTGTATGCAGCCTAGAGACTTGGTGCCTTATGTCTCGGCTTCTTCAGTGTGGCTGAAAGGGGCCAATATAGAGCTTAGGTCATGGTTTCAGAGGGTGCAAACCCCAAGCCCTGGAAGCTTCCACATGATATTGAGCTTGAGGGTGCACAGAAGTCAGAAATTGGGGTTTTTGGAACCTCCACCTAGATTTCAGAGGATTTATGGGAATGTCTGGATGCCCAGGCAGAAGTTTACTGCAGGGGAGGGACCCTCATGAAGAACTTCTGCTTGGGCAGTGTGGAAGGGATATGGGGGTCAGAGCACGTACACAGAGTCCCTACTGACTGGGGCACCACCTAGTGAAGCTGTAAGAAAAGGTCCACTATCCTCCAGAGCTCAGAATGGTAAATCCACCAACAGCGTTCACTATGCACCTGGAAAAGCCACTGACACTCATTGCCAGCCCATGAAAGCTGCTTGGAGGGAGGCTGTACCCTGCAAATCTGAAGAGGGAACAGCTGCCCAAGACCATGGAAACCCATCTTTTCTATCAGTGCGACCTGGATATGAGACATAGAGTCCTGTCCATTTTTTTTTTGCCCATTTGCAATGGCTATACTTAATGCCTGAAAGCCCATTGTATCTAGGAAATGATTAACTTGCTTTAATATTACAGGCTCATAGGCAGAAGAGACTTGTCTTTTCTTGGATGAGACATTGGACTGTGGACTTTTGAGTTAATGCTGAAATGAGTTAAGACTTTGGGGGATTGTTGGTAAGGCATGAATGGTTTTTAAGTGTAAAGACATGAGATTTTGGAGGGACCAGAGGCCGAATGATATGATTTGGCCATGTCCCTACTCAAATCTCTTCTTGAATTTTCACATGTTGGGGGAGGAGCCCAGTGGGAGGTAATTAACTCATGGGGGCAGGTCTTTTCCATGCTGTAGATAAGGGACCCACTGGGAGGTAATTGAATCATGAGGGCAGGTCTTTCCCATGATAGTAGATAAGTCTCTTAAGATCTGATTTCTTTAGAAGATGGAGTTTCCCTGCACAAAATCTCTCTGCCTGCTGCCATGAACTTAAGACGTGATTTGCTCCTCCTTGCCTTCTGCCATGATTGTGAAGCCTCCCCAGCCACTTGGAACTGTAAGTCCAATAATCTCTTTTCCCAGTTTAAATTACCCAGTCTTGGGTATGTTATTATCAGCAGAATAAAAAGGGACTAGTACAATATGTTGAATAAGAGTGGTGATACACCCTTGTGAAGTACTCTTGTCTTGTTCTGGTTTTCAAGGGAAATACTTTCAGCTTTTGTTCTTTCAGTATGATGTTGGCTGAGGGTTTGTCATAGATGGGTCTTATTATTTTAAAGTATGCATTCAGGACATAGGTGTAGGCAAGGACTTCATGACCAAAACATCAAAAGCATTGACAACAAAAGCCAAAATAGACAAATGGGACCTAATCAAACTCCACAGCTTCTGCACAGCAAAAGAAACAGTCATTAGAGTGAATCGGCAACCAACAGAATGGGAAAACATTTTTGCAGTTTACCCATTTGACAAAGGGCTGATATCCAGAATTTACAAAGAACTAAAACAGATTTACAAGAAAAAAACTAACAAGCCCATTCAAAAGTGGGCGGATATAAACAGACACTTTACAAAAGAAGATATACATGAGGCCAACAAACATATGAAAAAATGCTCATCATCACTGGTCATCAGAGAAATGCAAATCAAAACAACATTGAGATACCATCTCACGCCAGTTAGAAGTGTGATCATTAAAAAATCTGGAGACAACAGATGCTGGAGAGGATGTGGAGAAATAAGAACACTTTTACACTGTTGGTGGGAGTGTAAATTAGTTCCACCATTGTGGAAGACAGTGTGGCGATTCCTCAAGAACCTAGAAATAGAACTCCCATTTGACCCAGCAATCCCATTACTCGGTATATATTCAAAGGATTACAAATCGTTCTACTCTAAGGACACGTGCACACGAATGTTCATTGCAACACTGTTTACAATAGCAAAGACCTGGAACCAACCCAAATGCCCATCGACGATAGACTGGATAGGGAAAATGTGGCACATATACGCCATGGAATATTATGCAGCCATCAAAAATGATGAGTTTGTGTCCTTTGTAGGGACATGGATGAACCTGGAAACCATCATTCTCAGCAAACTGACAGAAGAGCAGAAGATCAAACACTGCATGTTCTCACTCATAGGCGGGTGTTGAACAATGAGAACACATGGACACAGGGAGGGGAGCACTACACACTGGGGTCAGTTGGGGGGAAACAGGGGAGGGATGGTGGGGGGTGGGGAGCTGGGGAGAGATAGCAAGGGGAGAAATGCCAGATGTAGGTGATGGGGAGGAAGGCAGCAAATCACACTGCCACGTGTGTACCTATGCAACAATTTTCCATGTTCTTCACATGTACCCCAAAACCTAAAATGCAATAAAATAAATAAATGGGGAAAAAAAAAGTATGTTTCTTGAATGCCTAGCTTATTGAGGGTTTTTAACATTAAGGAATTTTGAATGTTATCAAAGTCTTTTTTGGCATCTATTAAGATAATTATGTGGTTTTTGTTTTTAGTTCTGTTTATATGATGAATCACATTTATTGATTTGTGATTCAATCATACAACATTTGTGAATGTTGAACCAGCCTTACATGCCATGGATAAAGCCTACTTGATTGTGGTGGGATAGCTTTTTCATGTGCTGCTGAATTCGGTTTTCTGGTGTTATATTGAGGATTTTTTGCTTTCATATTTATTAAGGCTATCAGCCTGAAATTTGTTGTTGTTGTATTTTTCCCAGATTCTTAGTATGATGCAATGAATTGGGACTCATAGAATGAGTTTGGACTCAGTTTTTCTTTTTCAATTTTCTGACACAGCTTCGGTAAGAATAATGCCAGATCTTCATTGTACACGTGGCATAATTTGGTTGGGAATTCACCTGATCATAGGTTATTTGAGTTGGCAGGCTATTTGTTACTAATTAAAGTTTGCAGTTCGTTATTGATCTGTTCTAGGTATTCTAGTTGTCTGCATAAAGGTGTTCATAGATTTTAACGATCATTTGTATCTCAGTGTGATTAGTGGTAATGTCCCCTTTGTCATTTTAAATTATGTTGTTTTAATTTCCTCTCTTTTCTTACTAGTCTAGCTAGTAGTCTATATACATTAGTAATTTTGTCAAAGGACTGACTGTTAAATTTTCTGACAATTTTATAGATTTTCATGTATCAGTATCCCTCATTTCAGCTCTGATTTTTTGTTTTTCCTGTCTTCTACTAGTTTTGGGGTTGATGACCTCTTATTTCTCTGTTTGTAGTTGCCTTGTTAGCTAGTTAATTTGAGACTTTAAAAGAATTTTTAATGTGGACAATTAGTTTAAATTTCCTTCTTAATATTGTCTCAGCTGTGTCCCAGAGATTCTGGTATGTTGTGTTACCTTCATTCTCATTAGATGTAAATAACTTCTTGATTTTCACCTTAATTTCATTATTTACCAAAGAGTCATTCAGGAGTATGTTATTTAATGTCTATGTAGTAATGTGGTTTTGAGTGATTTTCTTAGCCTTTATTTCTGTTTCTATTCCACTGTGGTCTCAGAGTATGGTTGCTATAATTTTATGTATTTATTTATTTAATTTATTTTTGAGTTTGCTGAGAATTATTTTATATTCAAATGCCTGGCCAATTTTAGAGTATTTGTCATGTGGCAATAAAAAAAATGCATGCTCTGTTGTCTTTGTCCGGAGAGTTCTGTAAATATCTTTTAGGTCCATTGAGTCAAGTGTTTCACTTAGCGTCTGAATCTTTTTGTAAATTATCTTCCTTGGTAATTTGTTGTCTAATACTCTCAACGGGGTATTGAAGACTTTCACTATTATTGTTTGTGACTCTAAGTCTCTTTGTAGGCCTCTAAGAACTTACTTTATAAGTCTGGGTGTTCCTAGTTGGGTGTATATACATTTATAATAGTTTGTTCTTCTTGTGAAATTGAGTCCGTTAGCGTAATATAATACCCTTCATTTTATTTTTTGACCTTTGTTGGTTTAATATCTGTTTTGTTTAAAATTAGATTTGCAAAACTTGCCTTATCTTATAATTTCCATTTGCTTGGTAGATTTTTCTCCATCCTTTTCTTTTGAGCCTATGGATATCATTGAATGTGAGATGGTTTTCCTGAAGCCAGCATTCTATGAGTATTAGATTTTTTAAAAATAGATTGCCACTATGTGCTTTTTAATAGAAGGGATTTAACACATTTGCATTCAAGGTTAGTATTAATATGTGTGAATTTCGTGCTCTCATCATATTGTTAGCTGGTTATCATACAGTCTTGTTTGTGTGGTTGCTTTATAGTGTCACTGATTTGTGTAAGTAAGTATATTTTTGTAGTTGCCTGTAATGGCCTTTTAAAAAAATTATGTTTAGTGCTTTTTCTCAAGAGCTCTTATAAAGCAGATCTGGTGGTATCATATTCCTTCAGCATTTGTTTGTTTTGAAAGAATCTTCTCCTTTGTTTATGTAGTCTTTTGGGGGGAGGGAAAAGCACTCTGACTTTTTGAGTTGTCAGAGTTTTTGTGATGGTTCTTTCTGACTTTTAGGCTAATGTTTGTTCAGTCTTTAAAGATGCAGTTTTTGGGATAGTTTGTTTTGTCTTTTTCTTCTCTGATGATCTTGAGGGTTTGGTTATGGAATAAGATGGGTTTGCTTAACTAGCTTCAATTACAGTCTGGTTTTGGATCTTGGAGGAACCCCTTTCAATTACTGTTTCCATGTCTGCCTTTTTTTGGTTGCTTTTGTTGGGCATTTTCATCCATGAGGCTCCCTCATGCTGGGACTGCACTTTGTTGACAAGTCATGTCCTTGGCAGATTGACCCTAATCTGCTGTCCATGTGCTTCCTGGGGAAACGTGGCGTTGTATCACCCACAGACTTCAGGTGGAATTTGGTTTGCTGGGTTAAAAACTCATCTGGCTACAGCAGGTGGATTGGGTTGTCATCTCTGCTGTCTGGCTATTTCCAGAACATCAGGGAATTGCAGCCTCTGGCAAACTTAGACATATAATTGCTGGGCTAGAAGCTCTAGCAGGTGTTGCCTGCCTAGTTATGAATAATGGGGGTGGGTATAGTTACATGTCCTATCATCCAGGTGTTTCTCAGGAAGACAGGAAGCTGAATCCTTCAGCCAAGCTGACACAGAAGAAAGCCTGCTGGTCTAGAAACTCTATGAGGCATTACCCACCTGGTTACCAGTGGCATGGATGGGTCTGCCATCTAGGTTTTTCCCATGATATGAGAAAGACGCATCCTCCAGCTGAGCTCACACAGAAGTGGCATCACTGGACCAGAGGTTCTAGCAGGTGTTGTCTTCCTGACTACCAAGGCAGGGGTAGGTGGGGTTTCATGGTGTGCCATATAGATGTCTCCCATGACAACAGGAAACTGTGTCCTGCAGCTGATTTAATAAAGAAGCAAGGCTTCTGGTCTAGAACCCCTAGGAAATTTCATATGCCAGTGGCAAGAGTAGGTGGACTCTCATGCTGTGACATCTGGTGATTCCTGTGACAACAGAAAGCTGCATCCTCCAGCTGAGCTCACAAAGAATCAGGGCCACTGGACCAGGGGCTCCATCAGGCACTGCTTGCCTGGCTACAAGTGGTGGGGTGAGTGGAGTCTCTTGCCCTACTGTTGGGGTGTTTCCCATGACAATAGAAAGCTACATCCTCCAGGTGAGTTTACAAAGAAGCAAGAGTGCTGGGCTTGAAGCTTTGGAAGAGGTTGCCTGCTAGGCTACCAGTGGCATGGGCAGATTGGGCCTCATGCTCTGCCTTCTGATGTTTACTGTGACAACAAGGAGCTGCATCTTCCAGCTGAGCTCACACAACAACTGGGTCACTAGGCCAAAGGCTCTGCAAGACATTGACTGCCTGGCTACAAACAATAGGGCCATGGGAGTGGGGATGGAGTTCATGCCCTGCCATCCAGGTGTTTCATGTGACAACAGTAGGCGGTGCTCTTCAGCTGAGTTTACCTGAGTAGGATCACTGGGTTAGGGGCTCTAGCAAGTGGTTACGAGCTAGCTACCAGTGGTGGAATGGGGAGGGGTTGCTACTGAATTTGAGCCAAAGCAGAACTGCTGGGCCAGAGCTGACACTGAGCTCTGGTTGGCTAGTGGTGGTAAAGCAGTGTTAGTGCTCCCTAGCACCACAACTACAATGTTTACTGGGGCCGAGGCACCAGTGCTGGTATCCTCTGGGGCCCAAAGCCACTGGGGATATGATTGTACTCAGGAGTTGCCCCCACAAAATGTCTGAGTAGCTCTCTGCCTCAGTCTAAAATCATGGTGGGGAGGTAAGGGGGCAGGACATGGTAATTTTCTCATTCCCAGTCTTGCACAGGTCCCTGTGGAGACTGTGAATTCCCTTGGGGATCTCTGCCACTTACCCTTTCTCATTTTGGAGAGGTTCTTCTGGCCCTGTGCTGAGGTGAGACAGGCTGGTGTCCAGCTTCATTACTCTCTCTTCTGTGTTTCCCTGTTGCCATGATAAATCCTGGCATGGTTTCTCAGGTGATCAGCCTGAAGGCTCAGGTTCACTAGCTCTGGTTTTCTTTCCATAACAGCAGCACACATGAGCTGCTTTTAGTCTGCTAGCTTGGCTCTTTTCCCTCTAGATTTTCTAATTTTTGTGCATAGATGTGCTCATAGTAATTTCAAATGATTTTGTATATTTTTTTGGTGTTGGTTGTAATTTCATCATTTTTTAATTTTAGTTGAGCTTATTTAAATGTTTTCTCTTCTTTTCTTGGTTAATCTAGGTAATGGTCTATCAATTTAGCATTTTTTTTCAAAGAGCCAATTTTTTACTTCATTGATCTTTTGTGTTTTTTTTTTTGATTCAGTTTTATTTAGTTCTGTTCTGCTCTTTGTTTATTTTCTAGCAGGTGTTGCCTGCCTAGTTATGAATAATGGGGGTGGGTTTGTTTTGTTTTAGTTTCTCTAATGCCTTGATGTATGACATTAGGTTGTCAATTTATTTTTTATTTTTTATTTATTTAATTTTATATATTTTTTAAATTTCTCATTTTCTTTGTCATTGGAGGGAAGGGAAAGCAAGCAAGCAGAGGTGGGGGTATTGTTACAGTATTTAAGGAAGAGCTGAATACAAAGACAATGAGTCTTTCATAGTCTCAACAATTCCACAATGAATAACTGTGGATTATCTCATGTATAATTTACATTGGATCAAAAAATTGGGTTCCCCTCTGTGTATATCAATTTAATTCAAACCTTATTATCTTCAAAATACAAAGATGGATACTACAAGATTAATTCTAACTGCAATAGGTATTTTCTTTTTTTATCACAAGTTTTTTTTTTTAATTTTTAAAAAAGACTAACAAGCTAACATAAAATTAAAGTGTATCTCGAAACCAGACAGCCATCTTGTCTGCCATCACTGAGCAAATTCAGATGGACTCATAATACAAATTTGCTCACAGGGCTTGCTTGCAGTACTATTTCACAAAGCTGGCTGTATTCTTCCTCTTCACAAATGGCCAGTCTGATACATAGCATGTTTAGCTACAAATGCCTCTGCTGACTCTCCCTGCAACATTTTCATCGCTCGCCACCAGATCTGTCCACAGTTCTCAGGTCTACCAAGGGGGTGGTTCAATTCTTCTTTGATATAATCCATCCAAAGATCAGAATCTGCAGATCCAAACTCTCTCAAAACTCTCTCATAATATTCTCTTATATTTCCCATATTGAAGGATTCTTGCTCCTTTTCAAACTGAATCATTTTCCTGAAAAAGTCAACTGAAAATGGACGACTCTCCTGTAAACTTTTAAACACAGCTCTGGCCTTTTTGTAGCTACCATTTCGATAAGCCCAATCCAGGTACTTATCCTTCAGGGTTACTGAGTCGGCACCAATGACAGCTAACAGAGTTTTCTTAAAGACTGCCTCAGTGTCCTCTTGGCTTTTGACACCTTCACTCCACTCTGCCCAAGAAATCCACAATGACAGACAAACCTGGGGCTTGAGGTGCACAAAGGATTCTTCAAATTGCATGGCTATGTCAGCGCTCTTTGAGTCAATTAGCACCTGCATCTTCATCTGCCACATTGTCCCAGAGTCTCTAAACAATTCAGTTCCAGCTACTGCCACCTCCAGAGCTTCTCTCAGGAAGTTATGACTCAGCAAGGCTTGTATTGGAATTCTGGCAGAAGCTTAAGTTCATGTGCCTTCCTGAATGCAGTCATGGTTCTTTCCAGCCTCTTCCCTCTGAGGAATCCACTATTTGTCTTCTTGGTAAATCGTTATGTAACACTTCCACATGGCCTCTGTGGGCAGAGTCTTCACTGCCTCTTCATATACAGCACAGCACCTCTCCTCCTTCCAGCCAACCTGTACTTGCTTTGGCTTGTTTCGTCGTAGGCTGCTCTTCTGTCTGTGACTCAATCTCTAATTCTCGCCTTGCCACATAATCCCAAGGGAGAGGATCATCAGTGTGTAGAGCCTGAAGGTCATCATAAATTTCTTTTTGTAGATATTTGGCAAAGTCAAATAGCTGTGCAATTGAAAGCAGTGACATGTGAAATTCTGCATCTTTAATTATGCTTACAGAATTTTTGTAGATGATCCGTGCCAACTCGCCCTTAAGGATTTCTTCAGAATAATCAGGATTCTCCATGTCCATGCTGGCTTTTTCAAATTCTTCCTTTTCCTTCCTCAGTTTTTCAGCATGCATCAGCTCCATCCTAAAGTATTCTTGATAAAGTTTTGGGCACTCTGGATGAAAGCGCAGTGCCCGAAGAAATAGTTGCCTTGCACTTTCTGAAGACAATCCATCTTCCATTTCCCATTTGGCTGCCATAATCCACAAAGCTGGTTTGTTGGAATGAATGGCCAACATGGCAGAGAATACCTTGCTAAGTTGAGTTTTAGCAGCCCACTTCTTACAAAAAACCACATAGGAGAGCCAAAGTTGAACATCATCTTTCCATTTTGCTGAGGCACTTCGGAAAACACCTTGTACCCGGTGTACAATAGAATTCTCAATCTCATCCTTCTTAAATGAATATCCAATGCGTGTTCTTCTCTGGATCAGATCCAGAAGATTAATTTCATATTGAACATAATTGATAAAGTCTTCCTTGAAAGGGGTTCTTCACTGGATTCTGTACTCTAGATCGGAAGCCTTCTTAATGATAGCCTTAATCTCCGCATGACTGAACAGTCCAATGCGCTCCAGCTGTTCCAATTCTGGGAGCCGTTCTTCTATGCGTTCCTGAATTATCTCTGCCATGATGTCCGAATTCTACAACCCGGTGGAGAGATTCTGAACAGCGAACACCCACAGGAAGCGCCCAGCTTCCAGTCCGGAGATCCAGCCCTACCCGGCACGCCTGACGTAATCTGCAATAGGTATTTTCTAAGTGGAAGATTAAACACCAAAGGGAATCCCTCTTTCCAATATCTTTTGATATGACAAGATTTGCCAGAGTGGAACTTAAAAAAGCATTCTCATGGCCAAGTAAGAAACTACAGTTGTTGTGCATATTACCCCACAATTACCATATGTATTACATATTAAATTAAACAGCGTTAAATATGCTTGCATAATTATGCTGTTAATGATGACAGCATAATTGAAAAAGCCTGTCTTTAGCCCAAGAAAAGTCAGGGAAAAAAGCCTTAACAAGCAGAAAGCAGACACAGAGTTGGGCATTTTTTGACTAGGAAAGATAATTTTAAGCATAGAAATATAAAAAGAAAAGTACTCCCTTATTCCCCCTATGTGGAAATAATATGATACATTTATTAGACATACTAGATAAGAACAGAGCTAAGTACTCCAACTCTATTGCAGCATTACAAAAAAATCATCCCTTCACCACAGTGTAAGATTTAAGGACAACTTGCCCAAGGATGCACGTTATATAAAACACAGCAGGATTGCTGCTGCTCTGCCAAGTACTACCCAGGTCCTAGTGAAATACTGGTGGTCCCAATTAGTTTTATTGAAATAAATCTTTAAAGAAAAAGATAAAGCATTTAAAAAGACCAGTCAAAATGCCTCAGAAACCACATATCCAACACAAACTTTATCCTCAAATGAGTTATGTTTGCCTCACACTAATAAACTTTTATTTCACTCAAATTAGAGCAAAAATCTTCTATACTTAAGTATCTTCCCTGTTCAATAATTCAAAGAAAAAAATCCAAAATGATTAGTAAAGAAAAATATCAGAATTAACAGACCCTTTAAATTTGTTATATATATATATATATATATATATATATATATATATATATATATATA
>NW_016107909.1:81902-91313 GCF_001604975.1 Cebus imitator | reverse complement strand
GTGTTTTCATCCTTTTTTCGCTGGTTTCTTCCCATCTTTAAGGATTTATCCACCTGTCGACTTTGTGGTTGTTGGCTTTCAGATTGGGTCTCAAATCTTTCAGATTGACGGTCTGTTTGTTGATGATGAGGTTATTTCTTTTTCTTGGTTTCCTTCTGACAGTCTGGCCCCTCTGCTGTAGGTCTGCTGAGGTTCACTCCAGGCCCTGCTTGCCTGGGGGGCATGCCTGATATTATTACTAAAAGAGCTGGGTTGATTTTGCAAAACGGTCTAATAAAAAGGATATGCCCTTGTGAAAAAAAAAAGTCCACATTTTCTTTAAAGTTTTAAAGTTGAAGGTGTTCCAGTGCTTAAAAATACACTCCAGGGTAGTGCACATTGAAGGCAATTTGTTACACATCTAGAAAGAGAAGGGAGAACAAAAGCATCCTTTTAGTCTCCGTTTAGTTTGGTATGTGATCCAGGATGGAGAAGAGAGCAGTAGACAGCATCCCCCCAAGTATTTTCTCTCCTTGGCTCCTGAATCTTGGCATCCATTTACATGTGCCGGTCACGACTGCAGGTGTGACCCTCCAAGCCATGGCACCAGAGAAACTAAACTTTTGGGCCTTAGTCACACTCTCCCCAAGCAGCCTTTGTCCTCTGTCTATTATTTCCTTTGACATCCAAAACTTGTGTGGCCTGTGCGCCTTCCTAAAAAAATGGATTTCCAGAAAAATTGCATAATTGGACAAAGCCCCTTTAAGGGAGGAGGCATGCTAGATTGAACTCTATATCCTGCTATTATGGCCCATGCTAAAGTCTTCACCCATAGAAAAAAGATTCCAGTTAACTTCCATACTGAAAATCCCCTTACTAATTAAACAATATCTTAATAAGAGACAGAAGAAATGCCTTAAAGGAACATAGCAGCCAAATGACTGTTTTTCTGTTAGTGGGACAATTTTGAGACTAAAATTTGGCTGTTGAAGACATCTTTCTTTCAATTGTTAAAAGCAGAAATTTCCCATTCCCATCAGAGGCCTGGAGGCTGATTTCTAACAGTGTAAAAGGAAGCTGCAGTATTACCCTGAAAAAAAAAAAAAAGGAAGAAAGAGTGCTTCATGTAGAGGATTTCCATTTCCACAAGATGGTGATGTTGGCATGGAAATGCTACATTCTCACCAGCGAAGTGGTATCAAGTTACCTCACTGTGATGGAAAAGGGTAAAACTGTTCCTAGGCTGTAAAAATCCCTGCACATTTCTCACAGAGAGAGAAAGAAGCCATGAGTAGAAAAGGAAGAAGGGTTTTTGCAACAGGATAGTTGAGGATTTTCTACCAACATCAGAATGGGCTGTTGGAAGCTGCATCCAGTCCAGAGGCCTTTGAATCACACCAGGGTGTGCCCTGGCTGGAAATTCTCATTTGCCTCAGAACTTTTTCTAGCCTTGTGTGATGGTAAGCTCTCCCATGAAAAGAAGCTAGTTCCAACATGGCCAACATTCCCAATACCTATGGTTAATGAGGGTTCTCCATGATCTCCCCAGCAAGCTTCATATCTGTGTCTTTAGTATCATGGCCAAAGCTAAGCGTATATACTAGGCTGGTGTATGTCTATAAATTTATTTGATTGATTTTAATATAGAGGGCAAGAGCATCTCAGAATAATAGAATGGGTTTTAAGCTCACCCCCATACTTACTGTATTAACGAAGGTTGTACCTTGGATTCCTGGCTAATTCATCAATATGGTATGCCTACAATGAGTGGAGGAACACCAGGGTTCTTGGTCCTTGAGATGGTTTAAATAAAATGACACGGACACACACACGGAGTGGTTTTAAGGAGTGGAGAGTTTAATAGGCAAGAAAGAAGGAAGGAAGAAGAAAACATCTCCCCATACAGAAACAGAGGGAGGGGAAATTTGAACAAAGAGGCAACCCCAAGTATAGCAAAAACCAGCCAGTTTTATGAGGAGGCTGGAGGAGTTGGTGTCTGATGTGCATAGGGCTCAGGGGATTGGTTTGACCAGGCATGTCTTTCATGTAGCCCATGAAAAATGCCCTTCCCACACTAATCTTTTAATATGTAAATGAAGGGCCCATGATGCTCTACGCATGGGGCTATGTGGAGGTGGCCACGTTGTCAGGCACATGTGAGGGCAAGGGCAAGAGGATGAGAGCAGGAATCACCATGTTTGGGTAGATCCAGTTTCTAAAAGCCAGCATGTGCATATCAAAGGTTGCTGACCCAGCTCTCACAGCCCAAGCTTTCCTGCTAGTTTGAAGTTTCTGGAGATGTTTAAAAAAAATAAAGACCTACCAAAGGCCCCTTTTCTTCTCTATCTGCCTATAATAATTTCTTAATAACTACTATAACACTGTCATATCAAATATTGTGTAAGGTTGGGGGTGTTTCTTTGGGTTTAGCTCTACCTTTATGGCTGAGAATATTTTCCTATTATCTATGTTTGACAGAGAACATAAGTGGGAGGGCACATCATAAAGCAAGTGTTTTGCTTCTGATGTTAACAGGATGATTGAGGAAGCTAAAGAGTTTTATTGTTTTCTAATCTTTTTTCCAATGTTTTCTCTTCTCCTGTAGTATTTTCTCTTCTGTATCTATTTTTTCTGTCACCAGAGGGTTTTAACAATACTAATACTAAATTGTAGTACATTGTCAGGAGGTTTTTTAATTTGGTATTTTAGGCCACCTGGCTTCAATTCTAAAAAAAAGTCCACCTTTTGATGAAAAAGAGATATGGGCATTATAGATGTTGAGTAGATCACAGTCCAAAAGGTTGTTAGAGGCTCCAGGGCATATAAGAAACATGTGAGGCCTACTGAGTGTATTACACTTAGAGACTGCAGTGAGGGAGCTGAACCTGACAAAACGATAAGATATGTTTGGACTTAAATTATGAGACTATTTTATTAGAAATAACCACTATGTTCGTTTTTTCATTACTCTGAGGAATGGGGTTTCTAAATAAGGTGAGATTTATCAGAGATATAGTCACACCTGTGTCAATTAAGGCAGTTGTCAGCTTATGGTTTATTATTATATTAATCTCTTCCAATTTGTCAGTATAGAATATTTGGGGAGGTAAAAGCTCTGATTTCCTTGGAGCATTACTACTCTTCCTGAGTTGCATTCTCCTGCCTTTTCTTTTGTTTTAGTCTAAGACAATTTCTCTTGTGATGTTCTGATGTTTTACACTAGCAACAAACTGTGAGCGAAGAGTTCTCAGACTGAGGGAGCTTAAAATCTTTCTGGGCCTGAGAGATTTGAGAAGGTCATTGCTTTAGCTGTAAATGTATAACTCAAGCCATCTTCTGTTTTTCCTTTTTAACCATAGCATAGGATAATTGGTAAGCTAACTAATTCATTTGTTCTTGCTGTGGCCAAATTTGTAATGTGGCATTTAGTAATGGTGGCTAAATTATTATTTAGCTCATTTAATAAATTTGTGGTTACTAATGTATCATTTTTATTGTTTACAAAGCAATCGGCTGACGTCATGCAATATTGTCTAAAGTTTTATCAAAATGTGTGAAATAATCTAAAATTAATTCACTTGTGTTCTGCTGGCATCGTTGGATTTTATTCCAATCCACAACTCTTTGGAATGCTGAAGGAATAATACTTAACTGAGCGGTTGCTTATTCCCTTGCATTTTCACAGCCGGCTTCTGGATTTGGGGGTGCTGGTGGTTGTTGCTCTATTGGGACTTCAGGGGTCAAATCTGCTATAGGGTCTGACCATTTCAGACTATTTCTTAGCTTTTTTAGCAATTTCTTTGCTTTAGCTTCTGAGACCAATATACGCACTAGCTGATAAAGATCTGAATAACCTGGGTTGTCAGTTCTGACAGTAAACTCAAATCCTTGGGTGAACCCAATAGGATATTAATGGGGGTCAGGAAATTCTTCATGCCTCAGAATTCAGTCTTTGGCCAGGGTTGGTAGACAATCAACAAAGTTTCCCTACCTGTTACTGGTTATTCCTGAAATAGGCAGTCATGAGAGATTTTCCACTGCCATTGGGGCTGTCAGGAAATCATCAAGGGTGGGATCTTTGAAGTCAGGTTTCAGACTGCTTTCTGTTGAACGAGTGTTAAACATGCAAGGGAAGGGGGAACAGATATGGTCTGGAAAGTTCAGAGAGGTTAGGGTAAAGTGGGGTTGTACGTGCAGGTAGGGGAGGTGCCAAGGGGGAAGTAAGGGATTTCGGTGATTTATTTAAATAGATAAAAGACTAGAGAGTTCTTGATTAGCATTTCTCAGTTGTTTGCCACTTCCCATAGAGATATGGGGCAGTCTTCACCCTTTTTGCTACTCTACAGGTATTACTAAAAATAATGCTTTCATTCTGATTGTTTAGTTTTTGTGCCTGCATTTTCTATCCTGCTTCACAGGTATACTTAATTTGGGCATCTGAAAAGATTCCTATTTAGGCCATTGTTACTTGAAATCTGATTTAGTTATAGTAATTCAGCTGGTTGAATGCTTGCATGACAATTCACCATAAGTGTTTTGCATATTCCTGGCCAGAGTTTCTAAAGGGTCAACTTTAGGTTCTGCAGCTTCTGGGGACTTATAGACCAAGTTCCCCATAATTTAGAGCTTTCCTTTGTATATGACCAAGTCAGGACATGTGCCAGACTCAAAATATGCTGCTTGCAGACCTAGATTTTGAGGGGCATTACCCCTGAACAAGTTTGGTCCACCTATATTGTAGCTACCTGACACAATGTCTAAGCGGCTCAAGGTGTGGGATGGGTCATCTCTATATATGCACCTGCTGTCCGAGATTAGACCCTAAGTATGTTCTTCTGTAAAGGAAACATATTAAAAGCCACTGCACATCTTAGGAAACATTTCTTCCAGACACCCTCACATAATTCTCAGCCACCTGAGAATGCCCCAAAAGGCTGAGGAGAGCAAGGTGCTCTATTTCTTCAGAGTGGAAGATTCCACACTTATGAGCTAGAACTTTATATGTCCACATCTTGATCAATTGCATAAAAATGATACCAATTTCCTTCTCAGTAAAAGATGTGGGATAAACCTCAAATTTAACAGTATATTGCTGGAATCAATGGGGATGAAAGTTGAAGTTGACAAGCACAGTTACCTCATGGTGTTTCTGAGAAAGTTCATCAAGTATCATTATTAAGTTGATACAATGACTGGATTTCATTGGTCACACCAGCACATTCTCACAGGACTCAGAACTAGAATACAACTGTCAGCATAAGAAAAAGAAAAGCCCATTTCTTAGACGACCTGTTAAAATGCTATCTTTCCCTATGACTTTCTCTAACTTGGTACATATCAATGTCAAAATGATTTAAGTATTGACAATAGAGGTTTTGGAAAGCAACTGAATAAAGAAAAGGATGGATGCTTTTGTGCTTTTATGTGTGAATAAATTTCAGTCTCATTGTAAATGTGGCAGTCTCCAGAACAAGAGGTAATTTAATTGTATATAAGGAGTTTCTAGTATAAGAAAGAAGCATTGTGTCAACAAAGAGGTAGCAGCATGATCTATTCTTATTTATCTGAAAATTCGCAAATAGGCTGTCTTCATTTTCTCTCTATATTTTCACACTTATTATATTAGCTTCATTTTGTGTTTTATGATGTCGTTTTTCTGACTATAGAGATTCTTTTTCTTTTTATCCAAACAGACATGTTTTCAGTACAATTTTAGTTATTCTGCTTCTTATGAAAATATTTTCTCTAAATAACAATCTTTTCTTTTTCTGAATATTTGCAGCATTCTTTATGTTTCTCACTCTTAGGAAGTATTTATCTTCTAAGCATCTACTTCTGCACTTGTTTCACAGATTGTCTTATAATTCTGGTAAGTTGTATTTTTAAAAGGTCTCACCAGAAATTTCTGTCAAAGTAAAATTAGGAAGGAAAAGATTCGTGTCACAAAATAGACAAATTTTGTTTTTATGCTATGAATAATCTGTTAACCTGAAATTAGATAAGTCTTTCTTAAAAGGATATTTGAACACAGTTTCTAAGCAAATATTGCTGGCAGAGTGGCAATATTGTTCAATGTTTTTAATGTCCTTGGGTGCATGTATTATGTGTCACCCAGATTTCCCTTTTGGGAATATAGAAATTACTTTCCAGCTAATGAAGTGATTAACAACTAACATATCTCACCTATAAGCTCTCTCTCTCAGCACAACTCTGCTTGAAAGCTATCTAGTTTAAAGTGACCTTTCCAGGACAGCCCATATCCAATGCCTGGTTACTTGCAGCCATTGGCTACAGGTGTCCTCTAAAGGCTCATTCTCCTAATTTCAATTTGGACCAACTCTGAAGGGCTATCTTAGCTTCAGAGCTCCTGGTAGGTGAAATGAAACCTATGCTGAGACTGCATGTCTTAGCATACTGAGGGTGTTATACAGCAAAATACCAAACACTGGCTAGCTTACAGACAACAAACATTTATTTTTCCAAGTTCTTGAGGCTGAATGGTTCACAATCAAGATGCTAGTATTTGGCATTCCTCTAAGATGGCAACCCCTCACCATGTTTTAATGGGGAAAAAAGATAAATGAGCTCTTTTGAGTGTATTTTGAAAATGAATTAATTCCACTATTGAGGACTCTGCTTTCATGATCTAAGTACCTCCTAAAAGATTCTATGTGCTAATACAGTCATTTTGGTTTTTAGAATTTTAACATATAAATTTTGGGAGCATCCAAACATTCAGACCATTGCACTAAATCATGTCCTAATTTGTTCCACTGTCCAATCTTGCTTCCTACTTTTTCACAGATGTTATTTCCAAGAAAACTCCCTAATTATCTTCTTCAAAAAATATTCAGCTTAGAGTCTACTTCCATAAGACGCCTAGCATTTGATAATATGTACCAAGAGAGGTCAGAAAAACAGAACAGACAACAAAATGAGATTTTAAAGCTGGATCATTCACTACCAGTTGTAATGAGAACCCTATCACTATTGGTAGGGAAAAAACAAATAGCCCCTGGGATGTGACAATTTAAATTTCTAATACTTTCAGTGGCAGTAAATGATGATGATAGTCTTTTGAAAGGGAAATAATTAGTTATTAGGATATAGCATATATTTGATCAATATGGGAAAAGTAGAAATTATGACCACAGTAGAGGCAAATGGTTTTTTTCTGCAGAGTTAATGCATGGGAGAAAATAATAGACAAGTGAGGACTACTGTCTATCAAATTAAGGTAAATGGTGAAAGTCAGAAGAATCTCTTTGGTAGTTTTATCAGAAAAGAGGGTCTTGATTCAGACACCAAGAGAAGGTTCTTGGATTCCACACAGGAAGGGATTCAAGGTGATTCAAAGAGTGCAGTGAGAAAAGATAGTTTATTGAAAGCCATGCCATTGCAGGTTAGGGCCTCCTCAGAAAGCAAGGAGTTGAATGCACCACCTTAGTTTTAAGTTTTTCTTATATAAGAGTCTTGTCTTTATAAAGATTAGTTAAGCTGTGTCTACTCGTGGGTGGTCAGACAACAGGAAAAAATTATTATTCCATTTATTACAAGAAAACTATCCTTGACACTTTCCTGTGTGAATACATAAAAACATAACTGTTATTATCTTGAAAGCATATATTGTTATGGATATTGGGGCATCTGGACTTTTCATTATAGGTGTGCATTATTATAGGGAGCTGAAGTTAAAATGACATTACTCTGTCTCTCCTAGGCTCCTGCTTCCCTAACATTAGCATATACAGAGACTCACATCATGCAGAAGCACTTTGTCCCTACCACCAAATGAATCTGAATCATAAGACCAGGACTTAATTTTAAAAACAAACCATTAAGTTCTAGCTGAATTCCCAGCCTAGTCTGATCACTTACTGGGTTCAGGATCTCAGTTTAGATAGAGTGAAATTATAAGACATTTGAGAAATAATTCTCTGTAGTTAAATCATCAGTTTCTAGACTCTCCTGAACTCTGAATCTGCAAAAGTATTCCACTACTCACTGTTAAGGGATAGCATTTTTCCATTGTTTGAAGGTGATATAGTGTCCTCTTCCTTGCAGGACATTTTATGCCCCTCTTATGATTTGTGCTTGGTATGATTTCAGTTATTTTAAATGGATTCAGGCTTGCTTCATGACAAAGGTTGCTGTTGATCTTAGAATATGTTCCATGTAAAAAAATGAGTGGAATGTATATTCCACGGTTGTAAGGTGGAGTGTTCTGCAGAGTGTTAGGTTCAATTGGTCAAGTGTCAAGTTTAAGTCCAGAGTTACTTTCTTAGGTTTTTGCTTCAATAATCTAGCTAATGCTGTCAGTGGGGTGTCAAATTCTGCCACTATTATTGTTTGGTTGTTTAAGTCTTTTCATAAGCCAAGAAGTACTTGTTTTATAAATCTGTTTGCACAAATGTTGGATGAGTATACATTTAGGATAATAAAAGCTTCCTGTTGGATTGTATCTTTTATTATTATGTAATGCCATTCATTGTCCTTTTAAATTTTTACCCACTTAAGTCTGTTTATATAAGAATAGTAACTCCTTCTCTTTTTTATTTTCTGTTTGCAGGATAGATATTGCTTTACCCTTTTATTCTGAGCCTATTTTATAATTACATGTGAGGAGTTGATTGAATACATCATACCCTTTGTCTGGTTTATCAGACACTCTGTGTCTTTTAAGTGGTACATTTAGCCTGTGTACATTCAGTGAGAGTTCCTGTATGTGCTGCAAGGTTGGTATTGGTATTTGTGATTGTGATCCTGTCATTGTTTTATTAAGCCTGTTGTTCTACACACGGTTGCGTAGTTGCTTTAGAGTGCTTGTGGACTATGTGTTTAAGTGTGCTTTTGTGGTAGAAGGTGTAATACCTTTTCAATCTATGTGTAGCACCCCCTTAAGGACTTCTTATGGGGCAGGTCTAGCAGAAACATATTCTTTTGGCATTTGCTTGCCAGAGAATTTTTTTTTTTTTTTTCTCTTTCCCTTCAGATTTTACACTGCACCTAGAATCCAGCCCCAAGTGACCAGAAGAGGGAGCTACGAACAGGGTCCTAGTTTACCCCAGGGCTGCAGCCTGCAGCTCACAAGTACCCAACTGGTGACCTATGCTCAGCACTTGAGCAGGGAAGAAGACTACGTTCTCAACAGTCTTGGAGAGCTGGGGCACACAAATGCATGGGCTTGTGTAGGTTCCTCCACAGGGTTGTTTCAGTAGAGCGTGGACTATTTTTCTACCGGACCTCTAACCAAGGGAGCCACAATAGACATTACTATATCTTCAAATATATTCTCCAAGTGGCTTATTCTCTCTACTTTTCTCTCAGAAAGGCCAGTGAGTCATGTGTGTATGTGTTCATATATATATATATATATATATATATATATATATATATATATATAACAGTACGTTTCTCAGAGATTTTGTTCAT
>NW_016107909.1:19925-81055 GCF_001604975.1 Cebus imitator | reverse complement strand
TTTGAGATTTAAAGAAATACCCACATCTACACATCTGCAAATCTTTATGTACTGGCTTAGTGCAGGGGAAGACCTTCATCAATCACCCCAGCTAAAGATTCTGGGAGCTTTGCAATCCATTCCAAGAGCAGTATTCTTTCTAGGATTTTGAATATAATTCCAAAGTTAAAGTGTTTTTTTGTTTGTTTCAGGATTTTTTAATATTTTGCTTTCCCTTTTGGCATTCTGTAGTAACAATGTAATTTTTCTGCTACTGCCCCAAACTGTCACACTGCCTTTATTCCCAGGCATTCAAATACTGGGGTTTGTATAATTGATTTAAGATTGGTGACAGAAATCAGACCCTTGGGAAGTCCCCTAAGGAGCCAAATTTAGAACACATTTCACTATTCTTTCACTCCTGTGGGAAAACTGATGACTAAGGATTTTTTTCCTGATTGTGTAATGCTGTACTGGCTAGGGAAGGGTCTATACTGGCTAGAGAGTACATGATACAACATTTTTTAGATATTTCAATAAAATTCATCTTGGCTTTGCTCTTTTCTGGGGGGCTGCAACCTTTTCACTGATTTATAGAATTAGCATTATGGCAATTTGGTCTATATGGTGTTGTTAAATCTCTTTCTGCATGGGAGAAAAGTGACAGGGTTTCCTATTCTTCCACCTTTAAAACATCAATTTTGTGATCACACCATGTGCAAATTTTAAAGACTATGTGATGAAAATATGGCAATTTGCTGTTATTTGTTAGGTCCACAAGTGAGACTCTAGGTAATTACTAAAAATTCCTTTGAGATTTTTCTTTGTTTGTAATAATTCGTATAATTTCAAAAACAAGAGATGATATTACAGGAAAATTTCTGAAATAAGATGAGATCAAATAGCATTGATTTGGTGACTGTGTAATCATTTATTTGACCCTTGTTCAATACTTAGAATGTGTTATTTAATTTATGCACTTTAATATTTGTAACATACACAGATAGGATTATAATTTAATTTACGTCTCCTCACATTATGTTCAACCTAAAGTGAACATGGCCCAAAGACTTGTTAGTAGCTTAATGGTCTGAAATTTAGAACATCTGTGCTGGGAGCTTCTTATAGGAATGAGAGAACAAACTTGAGGAGGCTCCTGGTAGGAAGGTGGTGATTAAGACAGAACATATTATGACTGAAAGGCCAGTTGGACTCTGATTGCAACTTATCTCAAAAGGCAATGCCAGATCGATGAAAGAGAGCCTTATGAGTAACAGCTCTTGAGAGGCAGGGAGTCCCATGTACAATGAGTGTCCAACCTAGAAAGCCCCAGAGTGTTAGCAGTCTCAACCTCGGAAATCCCACCTAACACAGTATATTAACTAATTGCTGGATTTAATGACAGAGAAAAGATGAGGCTTAAAAGAGATGTAATCAGCTTTTCATAGATTATAATAATATTGTAAAAGTCAAAATATGTATCAGTGTAAATACTTAAGAAACTTACAAACTTAGTAAATAATTTCATTTACATATTAAGTATATATATACATAAGAAAAGTACTTTTATTTCCTTTTACATAGTCATTTTAAAATTGGAATTAATTTATAAATATGCCTTATCAACATGTGTAAGAATTTCAAAATTTTCAGAAAAGTTGAGCCAATTTATTTATTTAATAAATTGAGTCCTTAAATTAAGACTTTAAATAAGCATATAAGCACTAAGATTATAAGACAGTAAAAAAATAAAAAGTTTAATGTATTTGTTTAATTAGTGTAAATATTATGAAACTGCATTTAGTGTATATCTTCACGTGTCTAAATATTTAATACATAATATTATTTGTTAAGCAGGTATTCTAATATCTTATATTTTTACTGTGTAAACAATTATTTGATGAATTTGCATTTCTTGAAGATTGAGAATGAAAAGTAGTATAGTGCTCTTAGTTTCAGAGCAAGCATCTCTTTATTTTTCTCCAGTATATTATACTTTTGATTTGAGAGAAAAAAAATTGTGCGTATTCCTGATTTTTGAAGAGTAGACATTTAAATCTTCTTTATTAAGTGTACTGTCATTTAATATTTTATAAAATCAGTAATTTAAACCATATATTTCTAATGGTTACTTATCTCAACATAAGCTGCTCATCTTGAATATCTTATTGACATTTTCTCTGTGTGAGAAAAGATTAGTTCCTTTTATTACTTGAGGAAAATAATGAGAGCGGTCTATTTTTCATCAAGTACACACACAAAATTGTGGTTGAATAATGGTAGAAATATAGGCCATGACATCTAGATGAGGTATATGAAAATATAGCAAACTTTTCTGAGTGTAATGCCCTATCATCATTTTTAGCAATTTATTGTCTGAGATCAGTAATGTTGGATATTTACAAGGGCTTATTTAAATAGAAAAAGAAAAATCATTATGTTTCTCATAACAAGCTAATTGCATAGAATACTCACCTGATTTGTGTGGTTTACTGAACTTTGTGAATTTTATATTTTTTACTTCTCTACATTCATATGTTTGTGCACTCACCAGGAATCAGCATATTGGAGGTCACCCTGTCACTTAAGATTATAGAAGTAATGACATCATGAAAACAGTGCTATCAGAAATAGGTATTCAGGTCCTTGTTTCACAAAGTGAGAGAAGAGAGTAAGGACGTCAAGGGAAATTAGAAAAAAAGAATGAGACATATTCACAAGTTAATGATCTGTGGGATTCTAGGCTGTATAGCTAAGATAAAATATAAAAATAGGAAAGTAGCATGTTTTCATTAAATTATTTGTGGCTGGAATTAACAGGATTACCCCATCAGGTCTTTCCTAAATTAGGGCAGATCTAGTCCCTCTTTTCTATCTTTCTGGTTTTATGAAATTTTGAACAGGAAAACAAACAACATTTTGTGACCAAGAATATGGCAGTTGCCACACAAGCCAGCAGGAACCCAATCACATCTATAGAGTGGTGCTGGAACCAGGTGAGGTTGTGGGCAGATGGCCGCAGGTGCTTGGCTCCTTTGTGGTGCATGACAAACTCAATCCAGAAGACTGCTCGATCCAGGGGCTTTACAGGTTGCTCATGGTGAATTCTTGATAATCTCATAGCATTCTCTTTATAACTGGAAGGCAAAAACACACATAGAAATTAGAAAGTTGTATTTTTGTTTTCGCAAAAGACAGATGGGTAAATAATAGTCTATGTTTTGCAAGTCAAAAATTTTTGAGTAAAAGACTGATTCTTTTTGTGATATGAACTTCATTGGTTGCATAGCATTAAAGAGATACAGTGAAGAGACTGAAAAAGAGTATATTCTTAACAAAATGGGGAAAAATAAAGATGTGAATAAAAGCTTAGTAAGCCAGTTGTTAACTTATACCTAATATTCCCATGAAGAAAGATTGACACTCTATGAACTATAATTTCCAGGACTATTCCAATTACCAAGGTGAGGAATGACTCAATAATATGGGGAAAAATTCCTTAAAAAGTCTACCGGGTTAATATTTAACATTTTTTGTTATAATGTATAACATAATCAATCTTTAATAATGTATAACATAATCTATGTATTACATAATCAGTCTTTACAAACAGTAGTACTTACAAGGAATCATTAATCACTGTTCTCAAAGCCCTGAGTAAATCCTCACTTGTCATAGTTTTGAAGTTTATTTCTACAGCTGCTCCTTTGGCCTTCATGTGAGCGATGTTATCAGGCTGATCACCAAATATGGGAATTCCCACCATAGGGACCCCATGGTAAATAGCTTCATAGATCCCATTTATTCCACCATGAGTGACAAAAGCTTTGGTTTTGGGATGACCTAGTATGAAAATTGGGTGATAAATGGTGATATATTTTATCATAAAATTTTAAAGTAATTTCAAGACTAAAAATGGGAATTTTGAGATAACTCACTAAAGCATACAGCATTTTCTTTAAAAGGTGAGCACATGGAGCACTGCTGCTAAAAATCATTTCTATCTTAAGAAAAGGAGGCATTAATTCCTTCTGCAGTTCCCTTCACTCTTACCTTAACAACGGAAGGTATGAATCTATACAAGTTTAGTCAACCCTTTAACTATATCTGCTTCAAAAGTGTAAGTAAAATAAAGTTTTATAATTTTAAAATATTTGTTGAATGTGTTAGCTGTTTCACATTTATTCATTTTTTCTTCATATAGTCCATATTTTTGCTTTCTCATAGTCCTACCAAGAAGATCATTCTGGGGTATCCAATCATACAGCTGAGTATTGGTTCCTAACGTGGATGGTGTTTTTCCTTTGTATCTCCATAACACCTGTGGAAGAAATACATGTATTTCATAGATCGAACCACAGGATATTAGCATTCTGAGGATGTAGGTATAGTTATAAATTATAAACCCACTGTACTTCAGGTGATGGTTGAGAGAGGGATATGTAGAAGTACTGTGTAAACACTGAAAGATACAGAAGGACATTTTACAAAAGGCATTTTAAAATAATATGTACCAGTTGCCTATTAACTATTATTACTTTATTATCAATTAAAAATATCTGAGAATGAGAACATAAATGAATAATTAAAAATAAGACAGCACTGGCTAATCAATTTTCATATGAGAATTAAAAATTTTATAAATACATGATCTATGTGTCATTTTAACTCACAGAACAATTCCAGTTCTACCATCAAATTTACAGTTCCCCACAGATAAAATTTGCTTTAGATATTGTGCATGTTTTAGATAATCAGTTGTCTTTTCTTCTCTATTTTCTTCCTGACCTCTGTTTTCTTATATTTAATTGTTTTATTGAAGAAGAACAAGATAGATAATTTATGTTCTATTGTTCAATGATAAATTTTGTTTGGGACTGTACCTTTTTTACATAATTGTTATTTGTGGGACACATATAAAAATTTCATGCATTTGAAAAGAAAGGATGGCACAGGTGTTTCAAACTACTTAACAGATAATTTCAAAATTAAAATTACAAGATCTCACATTCCTAATTACTATATTTGCCTTTACTGAGTTTGATGTATTTTAGCTAAATATAAAAGATATATTTTGGACAGTTCACATATAGCACTGCCTAAAGTGTGAAATTACAGTAATAACAAAGTTAAAATAAGTTGAGTATCATTATTAGATTCTTAAATAAGTTACTACGATGTAATTGTAATTGATATTTAACTCTTGAAAACTCTAATTATTTAGAAAGACTATGTTAATCTGACCTTTTATTTCTATGCAAAAGTACCCTGAATTCAATTTTTATACACACACATATGTGAAGAATATTCTTGAGACTGATTCTTCTCTATATTTTTTTATATCACTTTTCCCTTTTCTGGTCCTTGGAGGTAATACATGTCAGAACATTTTTTGGGATAGGTGGCACAAGCCTTTAGATTTCAAATTCTAAAATATGAGGTAGGGGCTTAATTTGTTATTTCTATTTAACTATAAACAAATGACAATCAAGAGCAGTGTTTTCATAGTAACAGCAATACTCAGTAGGCAAATGATCAGTTGTGCCCATATACACTACTATAATGCTTGACAAATTTTGGTATAAATTTTGGTGCCTGTTATGCTCAGTAGGAAATGAGATTCAAGATCCAAATAAAAGCCATACTTTCTCATTATGTGAGTAGCTGCTTATCAGGATTGGAGGTTTTACTGACCTTCTGTGGAATCTGGGCAAGGGCTGAAGCAATGATATTAGCTTTTTCTTCTGGAACATTTTGTAACAATGACCCCAGAGAAAACACCACAATGCCATCTTCCCCTGAACTCTGGACAAATTCTTCCATTTCCTGAAGACAAAAATGTCTCTGCATTACAGTGGTGTAATATTACAAAGATTAAAATAAAGGTTACTTACACGTCTAAAACAAAGAGAAATTATTAATGTATAGTTTCATGGCAGAGAAAGAGAATCTTTTACACACTATTGAAGGGAATGCAAATTGGTATAATCAGTAAGAAAAACAGTATGGCGGTTCCTCAAAAAATTGAAAATAAAACTACTATATGATACAATAATTTCATTACTGGCTATGTATTTAAATGAACTAAAATGTCATAGAGATATCTGTCATTCTATGTTTACATCACCATTATTCATATAGTCAAGAGATGAGTCAAACTAAACATTCATTAATGAAGAAATACATAAAGAAAATATAAAAAAATACACATATATGTCTATTCCATTGGATAAATATACACACACATTTGAATATATATATATATATATATAATGTATATATGGTGTGTGTGTGTGTATATATATATATATATATATCCATTCCATTATATATATGTAATCTTTATTTCTGTAATACATATATGTTTTCTCCAGTGTGTCTATATATATCAATTTCATTGGATATATATTGAAAAAAGAAGAATGGAATCTTGTCATTTGTAGCAACATGAATGGACCTGCAGGACATAATATTAAGTGAAATAATCCAGGCACAGAAAGACAAATAATGCATGGCATCCCTTATATGTGGAATGGTATCCCTTATAGGTGGAATCAAAAAATTTAATCATAATAGAAGTAGAGAGTAGAATTGTTACTACAGGATGAAGAGGTAGTAGGCAGGGCAAGGAGAAATGGTGGATCAGTATAGGTAAAGTTGTAATTAAGAAGAATAAGTTCTGTTACTATATTTTTGTAGTTGGGTAACTATAGCTAATAGCAATATATTACATATTTTAAACAGTTAGAAGGGAAGTTTTTTAATGTTATCACCACAAAGAAATGATAAATATTTAAGGTGATGAGTTCATTAACTATCCTGATGTAATTATTATGCAATGTATAAATGTGTTGCAGCACATCATACCTCTTAAACATGTGTAATTATTACTTCAATTTTTTAAATAATAAAAATAAATATTTAGTGTAAGGCAGCCCCAAAATCTGTCTCAAGTAAACTTTTAAAATTATAAGCACAAAAGCCTTTACTTAATATTACTGCTTGGATCTAACTTTTTAAAAGATATTACTTCTGTAATTATTTTCACGTGTGTGTGTGTGTGTTTGTGTGTGTGTAAAAGTGGCAATGTGAGAATAAGAAGTAGTTTGGCATGGGAGATTATCTAGAGAATGATGTAAATTTTCAGTTCTCCTTCTTTATCTCTATTTTAGATAAAGATACCATAGCTTAAGAGGGCTTGATTTTCAGGTATAAGTTTCCTGGTAAGTAAAATAATATTTATAATTAATAAATAAAATTATATTCATCAATACACATCTTAGTATACAACCAATATTTTTTCTGGAAATCCTATTGGCTCTGAAACCTTCCTAAAAGGATTTTGATTATATTCCCATAAAACAAGAAATAAGGGTTTTTCTTTTTCCATACCAGAAGCAGGTCTTAGTCAACATTAACACTGTTTAAAATCTTCCACCTTCTTCAATTTCCTCAGTGTGTTCAGTCAGTATCTTTACTTACACACTGCCTCCTGATAACCATCCTATAGGACAACTAGATACAACCCACTTGGTTTGCATCACTGACTCTCCGTACACCAAAAGGACTGTGCAGATATGCCAAAGTGACTACCTCTCAGTCTCAGAACGAATTCATGGAACTTGTGCCTGCTTGCATTAAACCTACCAATTACAGTTCCTCATTGGAAACCCACCTAAGTAACACCCTGGACGCCAGTTAACATTTTGGCACACAGATCCCTTACTCTCTTTCTTGGTCCCCATTCATTGGTTGAAAGCACTTTTCCCAAAAAGGTTTCTTCTTCCCAGTGGCTTTACAAGGAATGCTGAACTCTTTTCTCTAGAAATGGTGAAAGTACACTGCTTCTGTTGTTTTATGTATTTTGTTAAGTTGTGTCCTCTGTTTCTCACTTGACCAACACAAACATAACATCTCTCCTGGTTAGGGTTTCCTATAGAGTGGTTATGTTTGTAGAAATGAAGAAGACATAGGTCATACAAGAGACACAGTGGTGTCTTCCAGTGTAAACGCGTTTCTTATAAAAGACAATCTTGGTATCGATTGCACACTTAGGCATTAGACTGTTCATCAGAATAAAAGGTATCCCATGAGAGGGAGTTTATGAACATCCACAACTAAATACTCTAGAACATTGTCAGGTCAAGGCTAGAGCTAAGAGCCACTTTTGGGACAGAGAACTCAAGACATACTTACAAAACTAATAAAAAAAAACTGTAACAGGTATTACTTGCTTTTGCTTCTCAATACTATTTCCTTCAACATTCCTTGAAGTATAGATTTATTTCCTCTGATGATTCAGAAATACAGTATACAATTTTATTTTCTCTCCAAAAGAAACTTGTGATAAGGCTGAAAAATTATTTCTATGAGCTCTAGTTTGTGCTAATGACTATCATTAGATTTCTGTCTACAGAGAAAAAAACCTTGTTTTTCTCAAGTGATTTTTATAAAACCTAACCTAAAATTCTCACTAGCTCTAAGTAGATAGTCACAACTCAGAATCCATCATATGAATTACAAACAAGATTACTTCTAATTAAGCATTTGAGTAGAAGCCATCACTATCATTAAACACTTAAACTTTCAATTAATAGAAATTTTCCTTTATTTCTTGTCTTCCTTCATCACTTATTTTCTCTCACTCACCAATTCCTGTGGAATATGTTCAACATGTCTCATGAAAATACCCTTACTTCTGCACTATCATGATAAATGCTCTCAATCATAAGCTCAGTTTGATTGTGAGAAAGGCTAGAGCATTCTTTATAGTGATCTTCATGGCTCCAATTTTCTATTAATTCAACTTATTATCCAAACTATTTTAATACTAGTATTTTAAAATCTACTCTAATCATGTCATTCTTCTGCTGAATTTCTCAATATAATGCCAAAAAGACATGTATCATCTATGAGAGCCCCTGTGACATGGAAAATAAATAGTTGCAAACAGAAGACATTCGACATCATCTTTCTATAACTAAGTCTGTTTAATTTTTTAAGAGAAAACTGAAATCATGTTTTTAAGTACATACTATTTCTTAATACAATAGTCTTACCTTAGGCAAAGGCTTCGCAGGTTTACAGTGCAATCCTCCAACAAACTCAAAATTAGGTTGGTATGGTTGAGGAAATTCAAAATCCCAATTTGTTCGTATTAGCCATATGTCAGCTTTTCCCACAGTCTCACATAATGTAGTAGGCCTTCCTAAATAAAAGAAATAATAGTTAGAATGAATTAGCATACAATTTAAATAAAAAATTGTACCACTAATTTTTCAATAAACTATTAAGAATATAATAATTTTAGTCCCTCTAGAGCAATATGGCTTTTAGATGTTAAGTGGGAGGGGACATTAATGAAATAATAAAGAAGAAAAGAAGAAAAAAAAAAGAAAGGAAGGATAAAAGGAAGAAGAGAAGGAAGGACAGGGAAAGGAAGAAGGAAAGGAAGAAAGGAAGGATGTAACATTTAAGTGTATTTTCACGACTAAAAAAAAGACCCAATTCCAAACTACAAAAACATTTATTACTTATTTTTTTGCCTTTCCAAGTGAATTTCATATGATAGATTAGTCCCACAGTAACTTCACCAAATCACATCTCTATGTTTTCTAATCTACAGTCAGGGTTATATCTTTCAATAATTCCACCAGGATCAGTCCACTTTAACTTGCTGTATTGCACATCATTATTTCAATTGATAGGCTACTGTTTTACTAGTAGGAATTCCTTGACTGATTTTTACCCATGACAATTCTCTGGACTGTGAAGCATGCATGTACATACTATGACTACCATACACATACTTTAGTGTTTCACTCAAATGATGTGTTTTGAAGGAAAACATATTTTCCAGTTATAATTTTAGGTTTTTAATCAGAAGGATGACTAATTGCAAATAACTAAATACTTAGTATATCTTTACAAAAACATATTTTGCAACCAATAACAAGATAAAACCCCTTAAGATAATTTGTTTCTCTTTAAAATTCTAATCAAAGTTGATGGTGTTATATACCATAGTATGGAGAGCCTCTGTTTAAGGTCATCGCATATTAATGTTTGAGGTTATTTCCTAGATCATAAATCCAAATGCCTTTAATTTGATAGTGAATGAATTTTACAGAAGATACTCAGTTTGAAATTATCAGAAATTAGAATAGAGCTATCTCTCAGCTTTCAAGCAAATGCATTTATGTCCTTTAGATTTGTTGTTTTCTGTGCCTCACATGCTGCCTGCATTACCAACCTCTAGGTGATTTTCATTAACATGATGTTAGGCCTCGTTTAAGAAAGACTCAGTTTTAAACAATTGGAGTCAGTTTATATTTAAAGGATTAATTCACAGTAACGTGTATAAAGATGATCAAATGAAAGAAAATTAAATTTGCTTTTTATACTAAAGTAGTTAAATAATTTCACATCTTATTTGAAATGCCATACATACATATCTTGGAGATATTGTAGGTTAAGTTGCAGTTCATCTCAATAAAAGGAATATGCCAGTAAAGTGATTCACACAAATTTGGGTCTGAGGGCATACTTTTATATGTTTAACATGTCTGAAAACAAGTACATGCCTTAATTAAAAGTATGGCTAAAAAGTGCTAATAATCAGCTGAGCTTCAGCAAGTGAGTTTTTTTTTTTTTTTTTTTTTTTTTTTTTTTCTGGTTTAGTGTCTTGCCTCAATATTGATTACTGTTGATTGATCAGGGTGGTTTTTGCTTAAGGTTGGGGTTGATGGGCAATTTTTAAAATTAGACAACAGTGAAGATTGTTGCATAAATTGACTTATCCTTTCCTGAAAGATTTCTCTGTAGCCTGTGATGATGTTTCATAGCAATTTACCCACAGTAGAATTTCTTTCAAAATTTGAGTCAATACTCTCAAATCCTAATGCTGCCTTATCAACTAAGTTTGTGTAATATTCTAAGTCATTTGTAGACATTTTAACAATGTCCACAGTATTTTCACTGGGAGCAGATTCCATCTCAAGAAACCAATTTATTTGTTCATCTATAAAAAATACCTGTTAAAAAGCACCTCCTCAACTGTTTTAGTTTTATCATGATATTATAGCAATTTAGACACACCTTCAGGCCCGCTTATAATTCTATTTCTTAATCTTTGATCACCCCATCTACAGTTAATTCCTCAAATGATGTCTTGAATCCCTCAAAATCATCAAGGAGAGTTGGAATCAACTTCTTCCAAACTCTTGTTAATGTTAATATGTTGACTTCCTCTCATGAATTATGAATAATCTTAATGTAATGTAGAATGGTAAATCCTTTTGAGAAGATTTTCAATATATTTTCCCCATAAGTGAGAGCTATAGCCTTATAAAATATATTTCTAGTGTAAGGCTTGAAAGTTGAGGTTATACCTTGATCCATAGGATGTAAAATGGGGATAATGATAGCAAGTGTGTAAACAACATTAATATCTGCACATCTTAATCAGAGCTCTTGAGTCACCAGGTGAATTGTAAATAAGCAACAATATTTTTAAATGAATCTTCTTTTTTGAGCAATATATCTCAACAGTGTGCTTAAAATATTTTATAAGCTATGTTGTATATAGATGTGATATCATCCAGGCTTTGTTCTTCCATTGATAGAACACAGGCAAAGTAGATTTGATGTAATTATTGAGAGTCCTCTATAATTATTACAATAGTAAATGAGCATTGGCTTTAACTTTGTCATCAGCTGCATTAGCCACTACAAGAGATTCAGCCTGCACTTCGCAGTTTTGAAGGCAAGTGTTGACTTCTATGAAAGTCTTAAATGGCATCTTTTTCCAACAGAAGGCTGTTTTGTCTACATTGAAATCCTTTTGTTTAGTGTAGTCTCCTTTACTGACTATATTAGCTAGGTCTTCTTTATAATTTTCTACGGCTTCACATTGAACTTTTACATGGTGGAGGCAGTTTCTTTCTTTAAACCTCATTAGTCAACCTCTGCTAGCGTCAGTCTATTTTTCTGCATCTTCTTTTCCTCTCTGAGGCTTCATGTAATTGAATGGTTAGGGCTTTGATATGTGTTAGTTTTTAGCTAAAGCCAAACTTAAGGCAATGTTGTGGCTGGGTTTAATTTTTTTTTTCTTTTTTCTTTTCTTCTTCTTCTTCTTTTTATTTTTTTAGTAGTGGTCTTGCTTTATCACCTGTGTGGAGTGCAGTGAAACAATTATAGCTCACTGCAGCCTTGAACTTCAAACTTTTGGGCTCAAGTCATTCTTCCACCTGAGCCTCTGGGATTATAGATATGAATCACTGCAGCCTGCTAGCTAATTTGATTTTCTATCTAGACAACTACAACTTTCTCTATATCAGCACTGATAATGTTTGTTTGTTCTTATCATTTGTATGTAGCACTTTTAGTTTCCTCCAAAAACTTTCCTTTGCATTCACAACTTGTTTAATTGTTTGGCACAATAGGTGTAGCTTTTGGCCTGTCCTAGTCTTTGTTGCTATCAAGGAATAACTGAGGCTGTTTAATTTATAAAAGAAGAAGGTTTATGTGGCTCACAATTCTTCAGGGTATAAAAGAAGCATGGCACCAATATCTGTGTCTGGTGAAGACCTCTGGTTCCCTCTACTCATTGTAGAAGATGTTGGAAGCCAACAAGTGCAGGGATCAGATAGCAAGAGATTAAGAAACAGAAAGAGGGTGATGTTCCTAGCTCTTCTTAATAATTATCTCTCCTGGGATCTAACAGAGTGAGAACTCACTTGCCCTTTTCACCAGGGAGAGCACTAAAGTATTCATAAGGGATCTACTCTCATGACCCTAAAACCTCCTATCAAGCTCTACCTCAAATATCGGTGATCAAATTTCAACATAGGATTTTGAAGGGGCAGGCAAACCATATTTAAACTATAGTACTCATTAAACATATTCCTTTCAACATTTTGATTTAAATTGAGGGACCTGCTACTCTTCTTTTCACTGGAACATGTAGAGGTCATTTGTATGTTATATTCCTGTGTCTCAGGATATAGAAAGGCCTGAGAAGAAGTGGGATGGGAAGACAAATCAGTGGAGCAGTTAGTACATGCACAACATTTATAATTTAGTTTGCTGTCTTATATATTAACAGATCAAAGTGCCCTAAAACTAGTACAAATGTAACCATCAAAGATCACTGATCCCAGATCACCATAAGAGAGATAATAATAAAAAAATTGAAAAAGTATGATAAATGCCAATATGTGATATAGAGTCAAAAAGTATGCACTTGCTGTTGGAAATATTATGCCAAATTGATTTGCTTCATTCAGAGTTTTCACAAACATTTAATTTGTAAACTACAATTTTTGTGAAGGACAGTAAAGCAAAGTATAATCAAATGAAACATGTCTGTTCATATAAACTTATGGAGATTAAACAATGAATTAAAATTTGCTGATATCTCTTTTCTTATAGTTGTTTTGATATGTACAACTGATTTATATACACAATTGATAATTCTATAAAGCGTGTAATAATCAATAATTTAGTAAGTCGAAGCTACAGGATAAATCTAGTTATTGAATAAATTTATTATTTCAAGCTACTCAATGATCAAGTGAAAATATTTTTTTAAAGAATTGTTGGGGGCTTTCTGAATGCATGGCCAGAACATATTTTTGTCTATAGGAAAATGTTCTTTCACTGCTTTTTTCAGTTTTGGTAATATTTTTGTCTTATTTTAAATTTCATTCTTATCAAGGGGCTTAATTATAGTCCTGTTATACCAAATTTTGGCGGTGACTTTCATCTCTTTATGTAGATGAGGCCAAGATGTTTGTATTATTTACCTACATCCATAAAGCCTAGTAGGATATCTGCAGCTAGGCAGAGCTTACTGATTACTAAATTAATTAAAGAGAATCAATGCATGTAAATTCAAATCATGTCTAGAGCTACAGATATTTGAAGCGGGATCCTATGAACATTAGTTCTGTGAAACAGTTTATGTATTAGAATTCAGTGGAATGCATTAAACAATATTTTAGTGTCTAATATAATTGTTTCTTTGTTCATGTTTCTACATATTTCTCAAACATAGTTGGATTAAAAATACATCTTGCATTGACCACCTCAGATCACAACTTTGTATGAAAATTACAAAGCCAAACAACTTTTTGTAAGTAAAGCAAACAAATAAAAATAAGTCAAATGGATGTGTATCAGTAAAGTAAAACTTCTACTATATTATGCCCTACAAGACCTTAAGTCTTTTAACTTTTTATAATATGTTTTCAAGTTTCTGTGAAGTACTCATGTAAGAAATTAAAGAATTCTAGAAAGTATTTCAATTTAACCACTCAATAATTCAAAGAGAACTTTCTGAAGATCTTTTTTTTTTAAATTTATGATGAGGGAGAAAAGAATGATTTGCATCTTATTTCAATAGAAATGGTAAAAAATTAAGAGTAACAGTCAATGATTCTCAAAAATATGTGATGTAGATTTGGGCTATTTGGAGGAAATACAAAATATAATCTCTGTTAATGATGATTATTTTTAAGTTTATTACTGGTATTAAGAAAGTAGGTTATCTTACTCTTACAACAAATATACTTTCTTTATGAAGAACAGCTACAACATTTTCTAAAATAAAAACTCATTATACTGCATATATGTGTCATTGACTGTGTATGACAGTTTTTTAAAAATATATCTTTTGATAACTAAATTAAAAATAAAACAAGAGTCTCTTACCTAATACCTTACTATAAAACTCTTCCCAGAAATGATGGTCATAATCCTGAATGCAGAAGTTGAAGAGAACTGAAAACATTGAATTTTGTACTCTTTCCAGAAAGGTCATTTTGTCTGTTAGTCCTGTCATAGGTACAGGTACATAGGAAAGTGGTGCTGGAAGTTTCCCACAGCTTCGCTCCATATTGCCTCCTACAGAAACTCTAAGTGTGAGCACAAAAGGAACTGCAAGCAACTCAGCCATAAGGTCTCCACAGGGCATCACAGGGTCTATAAGCATTACATCATAGTTGGTTTCCTGTAGCTTCTCCATAAGTGTCTGATTATAGATAAAGCTCTCACATATCATTTTGAGAGTTTCTTTTATTTCAACAAAAAAATTATTTAATTTTATAACTGATTGCCAGGGTGGTAAGCCTGGCAAGACATTCAGAACTAGGTCAATAAATTTTTCTTGATCATCTGTTTTGTCCTGTGGCATATGGACCACCTCAAATTTCAGTGCAGAAGGCTTCCTATAGTCAATTAAGAAAGCCTTTGTGTGAGTCAATACAGTTACCTCGTGGCCCCTCGATATGAGTTCCTCCAGAATGACCTTGATATTAAGCCAATGGCTCATGTCACAGGGCCACACCAGGACCTTCCCACAGAATCCATAGCCAGCAAAGAAGAGTTGCAGGAGCAGAAATACCAAAGCTGACTTCTCAGACTTCATAACGGCAGCTTTCTCACACACTGGTTGGCAATGGCTTTGTAGTTACTAAGCATAGAGCTGAAATGGCAATATAAGCACAGAAGTTAAAATTTAATCTTTTAAGGGTAAAGTTCACTGATTGTTTGACAGTTTAACATTTATTGAAGGTATCATAAAGAAATGCAAGGTATCAGGAAAAGTTGTTCTAATCTTTTAGAACTTAGACATAAATTACATAAACATATTTTTATTATTTGGATTGATTTTTTTTAAGTTAAAGTCTTTAGATTTAATAATGTATGGGCAGAAATATATGCACACAACCACACTTACATTCATTCCACACTAAGTCCAAGGTGTCATATGGTTTAGGAGAACACATGTTCCACATCCCTTTCTCACAAAGACAATACAATAATTTACAGAGAATACACTTGGAGACTTTGGGTAACTATTTTGATTAATTTTATATAATAAGTACACAGTGTTTAGTATTTCGGAGAGGGAAAAAACACAATTGCTTCAATATGGGATAATTAATAAAAGCTGTAGTAAGGCAATTGGCTTAGGAGGGGATATAAAAGCTTTGGTAGAATTTCTTGTCACCAAAGGAGAAATTTCGCCATTAATAAAAGCATGACAAAAGTATAGAATATTTGAAAATCATTCCAGTGGGTTGTGATCACAGAGAAAGTTGAGGACAGGATGTTACAGAAGAAAGTTAGTTTGAAATAGAACCTAATTTTAAATAAAGGCATGGGTTTGAATGATAGCAAGAAATTCTTGCATCTCTACATAGAATGGTATGTAAAGGTAAGAGTTTAAAAACAGAAAATGATACAAATTGTATATTGGTTACTGAGATGTGTCAACCTCATGTTAATGGAATGAAACATAAATTGTTAATAGTAAATGTGAGAAATCAATTTGAAATTTGTATTTACTGATAATATCTGAGATAGGAAAAAATGTACAGGAGAAAAGACATGGTTGTGGTTTCTGTCTTAAGAAGCAGAAGGCTAATAATGACATTAGATAAAATATGCACAAAATTTACAGCAGTTTTCAGAATCAATATGATCTAACTGGGATATTTTTCCTGTAGCTACTATTCTAATTATTAAACAACTCTATGTAGATATTGTTAAACACACACTCTGAATGAAGAGACATCCTAAACTTTGTGTGAATAACATGGCTGTTTATTCACCCAGGTGTTGGTGGGCTGAGTCTGAAAAGAGAGTCAGCAGAGGATAGTGATCCCACTGCCTACCCTAAATCAGTTAGTTTTATAGGTTCAGGGTAGGCAGTGGAACGTTACAGAAGTTTACAATTCAGGGTAGTTTTTGCAAGCTGGGAGCAGGTCAAAAGGACTGGAGTCATGAGGTTGGCCTATCAGTTGAGTAAGGTCGGTTACACAGTACAGTTGCCTTACCAGTTGAGGTGGGAATAAGGAACAATAGAAGAATATCTCAGAGTTAATTAGGCTCTGCAGGGGTTGGTTGTTATTCTCCTTTTTGTGTGTGTGTGTTTTTTTCAGTTACTTCAGACTTTCTATTTCCAGGAACTGATCTGGAGCATACATGCAGGCCACAGAGGTCATCATGATGTAGTCCATAGTGCATTCAGTCAGCCTAAAAGACGTTACATTCATGTCTTTTTATGTTAGTAGTATAAAGGAAAAAGAAATGAAGAGTAAAGGGTGGTGTAATATCAGGAAGGCCGGCACAGAGGGGTGATGGAGTGATGTTTCTCAGGGCTTCTTCAAGTGGAATTGTGGGTGGCATGGAAAACAAAAAATGAGAAAAATTTAGACTTCTGGGAGATCTCAGGGCAAGGTGTGACATTGTGGGGTTGTTAGAGGGAGCATTTATTGTATTGACTGATTGGTTATCACTTGTGTATGATTTTGTAGGAATTGAGAGATTAATTGGAAAACACAGGGTCCAAATAATAGAAGGAGAAAGATAGGTATCTGGACTAAGGATTGAAAGAAGCCATAACATACAGTTAGGGAGTGTCCAGCCAGTCCAGTGAGGTCCAGAATAACCATTTGCCTGATTAGCCAGCTTTTGGGCTCTGTCTTTCAATCTATTGATGGGATCATATGTGAGGTCAGACTGGTTTACATAAAAACAACATTCTTCCTTTAGGAATAGGAAAATACCTCCTTTTTCCGGAGTCAGTAAATCAATACCTCTGTGGTTTTGGAGGACAATTGCAGCCAGGGAATTTACTTGAACTTGAAGAAGGGATAATGATTGAATTAATTCTACAATGCTATCAGAGAAATCATTAGAGAGGCTATGGAAGGTGATGATTGAAGTGGTAAGGCCTGCTATGACTGTGCTGAGTGCAGTAGTAATTCCTAACCCTACAAGTAAGGGGATCAATAAAATGACCTGCTTATATCATGTTGGGACCCCAAGAGGGCTGGGAGGCTTTTGTCTCTGTTGGCAAACTGAATTTTGGGAGTATGAAAAACTGGAGTACAGGTGCCTGTCCAGTTGGTAGGAAGGCAGATGTAAGAAGAAGAACCACAGAGGAAGAAAGTTCTTGTCTTAGACAGAACTAGAAGTGTAAACTGAAATAGTGAGAAAGTGTTCTGAGGGGGATGGGGCTTTGGACCCAAATGCCAAGGGGACCAGCAAGGGCTGCAGCTGTTGAAGGTTGTAGTGGAGTTTGGTATGGTAACTGTGTGGAGACTTTCGTTTTCATGGTGTAGGAGGAAGCATGTGTTATCTATAAGTAACCAGTCACTTTCATTAAAAAGATTGAGTATGAGCAGACAGGAAGAGGGGTCTGGAAGAGAGGAGCATGGTGTAGGAGGAAGCACGTGGTATCTATAAGTAATCATTCACTTTCATGGCATAGGAGAAAGCATCTGGTATCTACAAGTAACCCCTAACTTTCATTAACAAGATTGGGTATGAGCAGACAGAAAGAGGGGTCTGGAAGAGGGGTCTGAGGAGCAAGGGGAGGGCAGCCAAGGATGGAGTGAGAGACAGGGTAAATGCCTACCTAGGAAAAACTTGAAGTTGATTTGTCAATCTTGTGTAGGGGAAATTATGCAGGCCTGATGTGTAGGAAAAGGAGGGGGTCTGAGAAAGCCTAGCGGAGTAGTAGAATGACAGATAATAGAACATTGAAATGTGATTGTTTTGAGAATGGACTTCCATGATGGAAAAGAAATAAGGGGTTCTAAAAGATGAGCCAGAGACTTGTATTCTACATGGAAATGGTAATGAAATTATGAGAGGATAGAGTGAGCTTGTGAGGCACGGAGGAGGAACTTCCCATTGTATAAGACCCATTTGCCTCATGTAGGAATCAACTGGTAAAGTGAGTTTTCACAGGAAAAATACGTAAGGGAGATAGATGAGAAGGGAAAATACTGGCCTTGTTGGGGAGATGCTGGGATGTCTGTTGCTTCTTGCTGCTTCTTTGGCTGTTTTGTTGCCTAAGGCATTTCCTTGGGCAAAAGAATCTGATGGCTTTTGCTATCCTCTGCAGTGGATAACTCTTGCCTTAGCTGGAAGAAAAGCAGCCTTAAGGAAGGCCTTTATTAAAGGGACATTGATAATAGAGGACCCCTATGTGGTGAGAAAACTTCTTTCTGCCCATAGGACAGGATAGTGGTGTAGAATGTGGAAGGCATATTTAGTCAGTTTAGATATTAACATGTAGTCCTTTGGCAAGAGTAAGAGCATGTGTTAAGGCAATTTTGTTACCTTGCTGAGAAGTGGTGGTTGGGGGGAGTGTGACAGCCTCAATAACAGATGAGTGGGATACAACAGCATAACCAGCTTTGGCTAGTGCCAACCAACTGGTCTTTGAAGAGCTGCAATCAGTAAACCATGTGTGATCTGGGTCTGGAATAGGAAAAAGAGAAATATGTGGAAATAGGGAGGATGCTATATAGATTAGGGAGATACTGTCTTCTGTATCTCCCTAATGGGGTTAAGGGTTTACGTATTAAGTGAGGGGCTGGTTTGAAGTCATGTTCAAGAGCAATTGTTACTGTGGGGATTTCAATAAAGAGTATATAAATCTGGAGAAGGTGAGGGGCTGAAAGTAAGTGTGTGAGGTGTGAAGAGGAAACTAAACTTTGGAGATTGTGAGAGCTATAGGGAGTAAGTGGAGCACAGCCTATAATTTTAAGAGATTCTGGGAGTATTATGAGCCACAGTGGCTATAGCATGAAAACATGATGGCCAGCCTAGGACTGTGAGGTCAAGTTGTTTAGACAAGAAGACAACTGTTCGTGGGTCTGGCTCTTGTATGAGAACTTCAAGTGTGCTGCGTTTTATTTCTACCGTGTGAAGGGAGTTGGGTTGGGAGGAGTAGGGTCGTGCTAGGTATAGGGCTGTTTCTAAGACTTTCTTTAGAGAACGTGGAATGGGGGATAATTTGGGGTCTATGGGTTTAACTAAGTTTCCTTTTGTAAGTTTATAAAGCGGTTTGGTTAGGAGGGAAAACCTGGTATCCAAGCATCTGGCTGTCCTTGAAAAGAAGACAGCATGGAGTGGGTGGCCCTGTGTTAATTAAAAAGGGGATGGACTAAGAAGCAAAAGTATCTTACAATGCCTAGGAAGAAGAGAATCTGTTGTTTAGTAAATGGGGTTGGGGTTTGGGAAATTAATTGGATGCAGTTGGCAGGAAGAGCACCTGTATGCTGGCAAAGTATTGTACCTAGACAGGTAATTGATGAGGAAGAGATTTGGGCTTTAGGAAAAAGTGTTTTTGAGGTTAAGAACAGAATAGTGAGTTGTGGAAGAGGGTATAAAAGATAGGAGAGTATAAGGGTTTGGTACAACTGGGGGGATGGAAAGTACAATCTGACTGATGAAGCAGAGGTCTTGAACTAGTCTGTAGCTGGTTTTTGGACAGGTAGGATAGGGTAATTGTAAGGAGAGTTTGTAAGAATTAAAAAGGCATGTTGTAATAGACAGGTGATAACAAGCTTTAGGCCTTTTAAAGCCTGTTGTGGGATGGGGTAGTGGAGCTGGGCCAGATAATGGTGGCTATGTTTTAATGAGATGGTGAGGGGTGAGTGGACAATGGATGGGGAGGTGGTATCCCACACCCTAGGTTAAGGTAGGGGAACATAAGAGGAGCTATTGAGGTAGGTACAGGTTCAGGGAGGAGGGCAGTAATGAGGTCTGCGTGTAGCCCAGGAGTCGTTAAGGAGGCAGACAATTTTGTTAGGATATCTTGCCTAATGGGGAATTGGACGAGTGAGTATGATTAGAAAAGAATGTGGAAAGGAATGCTGGCCTGACACCAGACTTGGGGAGTTTTGAGAGGCCTGGAGGCCCTGCCATCAATTCCCACAACAATTATGGAGGCTAAGGAGACAGATCTTTGTAAAGAAGGCAGCGTGGAGTAGGTGGCCCCTGTATTTGATTAAGAAGGGGTTGAACTTACCCTCCACCATAAGTGTTACCTGAAGCTCGGCATTCATGATGGCCCAGGGGGCTTCTGAGGTGTTCAGACAGCATTAGTTTTCAGCCACCAAGCTACAGTAGTGTGAGTCAGACAGTTCGACTTCCAGTGGGGGCCCTGCACAGATAGTGCAGGGCTTAGGAGGAATCTCAGGCTGTGGGCATTCCTTGGCCCAGTGGCCAGGTTTTTGACACTTGAAGCAAGGTGTAGGAGGGGTGGCTGGACACTGCAGTCTGGGCTCTTTGAATTCTTTGTGAGCCAGTGGTGTGACCGGGTTTGTTTTATGGCAGAGGAAAGCATTTGTGGTTCTGAGATGTGTTGCCACTGGGCAGTGATTTGCCTGCCTCAGCCTCCCAAAGTGCTGGGATTACAGGCATGAGCCACTGTGCCCAGCCAGTAATTTTTTTAGAGTAACCAGATTTCAGTAATATTTGAAAGTTTATACTGAAGAGGAATAATTTTTTCAAAGCTACTTATTGTGGTCAGGTGCAGTGGAACTCTTTATATATTTAGTAGGATCTGATGAAAAGGAGCCTAGAAGTTGGCCAATTTGAGAAAGGTGGAATAAAGAGAAACATACACCCTAACTATGCCTTTGGCTCCAGCCACCTCTTAAAGGGGGAATTGTTGGGCAGGGGCAGAGGAGTTAGCTGTGGGACTAAACTGTAATCCAGACCTGGTATGAGGTGGGGAGGTGACAAGAGGGGCATAAGGAGGTAGGTTGTGGGCAGAGGAAGAGAAGGGAGGCTCTGGGGGGGGGTGCCTGGATTAGGGCTTGGTTTGGACAGGCGGGGAGGAGAAAGGTTGGAAGGGTTGATGAACAAGGGGGATTTTGAGTTACTAGTGGAGGTAGGAGGGGCAGATGGAAGGGAGAGAAGGAAAATTTTTTACAGATTGCATTGAGAGCAGAGATTAGGGAGGCATTGTCATGTGAAAAAATGGATATTGAGGACCTCAGACCATCTGCCCATTTGTTGACAAAAATTGTCTAGGTCTCACAGAATAGAAAAATGAAAAATGCCATTTTCTGGCCATGGGAAACCATTGCCTAATTTGTATTGAGGCCAATCCATGTTACAGAAAACAAACAAACAAATAAAACAAACAAACAAACAAAATGAGATGTTTAGGTTTCAGATTGGGTGATAGTTGAAGAGGTTTTAGGATTTTTAGAATGCAGGCTAGAGGTGATGACAGAGGAATAGAGGGCAGAATATTGCCCTGGTAAAGGAGGTAAGTTTTTTTTTTATTGCATTTTAGGTTTTGGGTACATGTGAAGAACATGCAAGATTGTTGCATAGGTACACACATGGCAGTGTGATGTGCTGCCTTCCTCCCCATCACCTATATCTGTCACTTCTCCCCATGCTATCTCTCCCCAACTCCCCACCCCCCACTGTCCCTTCCCTATTTCACCCCCTACAGACCCCAGTGTGTGATGCTCCCCACCCTGTGTCCATGTGTTCTCCTTGTTCAACACCCACCTATGAGTGAGAACATGCGGTGTTTGATTTTCTGTGTTTTTAGGAGAGAAATAGAGATGAAGAGAAGGAGTGAGCAGCTACCAGGGTTTTTAGTAGGCATCCCTGACTGAGTCCTGGGCTGTAACATGGATGAGTGATCAAGGCAGGCATCCCTGCTATTGACCAGAAACCAAGGGAAGATTGTCTTCCAGAGTCTGAGACCAACATTGGAGTTTTTGAGTGAGAGGGAGAGACTTGTCTCCTGTGACTCTACACAAATAAAGAGTGTCTCCTTTGTCTCTACTAGAAGGAGAAGGATTTAAAGGAAAAAAAGAGAGAAAGAGAGACTTTTCTCCTTTTCTTTAAAGGGAAAGAGAAAGACAGAGGGAGAGATTTGTCTTCTTTTGTCTAATGAGAAAGAGGAAGAGATTTCTCTCCTTTACAGGAAAAAACAGAGAAGAGAGGGAGAGATACTTGTCTTCTTTTCTTCTCTAGAAGGAGTATTTAAAGGAAGAGAGAGAGAGAGAGAGAGAGAGGGAGAGGGAGAGAGACTGCTTACTCAATCTGTAGGTGGCTGGTCTGATGTGCTGAGGTTGCAGGTGGGTCTCTTCACAGAGGAAATGCAGGGACAGGGGACTCATCTCCCCAAAGGAGTATCCCTGTCCTGAGTTTCAGCACCAAATGTTAAACATGCGTTCTGAATGAAGATACCCCCTAAATAGGCTTTGTGTGAGTAACATGGCTGTTTATTCATCTGGGTGCGGGCAGCCTGAGTCCACAAAGAGAGTCAGCAGAGGCCAATAGGATAAGAGTTAGTTTTATAGGTTTGGGGTAGACAATGAAAAGTTACAGAAATTGCATTTCAGGGTGGTTTTTGCAAGCTGGGAGGGTGTCATAGGGTCTGGAGTGACGAGGTTGACCTATCAATTGAGCAAGATTGGTTACACAGTACAGTTGCCTTATCAGTTGAGGTGGGAATAAGGAACAATAGAAGAATGTCTCAAAGTTAATTAGCTCTGCAGGGGTTGGTCATTCTTCTCCTTTTTGTGGTTTTTAAATTACTTCAGACTTTCTAGTTCCAGGAACTCATCGGTAGTGTACATGCAGGTCACAGAGGTTACCATGGCATAGTCCATGGTGCAGTCAGTCAGCCCAAAATATCTTACAGATGTGAACCAAAAAATAAAATTTTAAGCTTCTCCAACCATCTGAAGGACCCTATGCTCAGCAAAAAACATTTCAAAGTTAATCTGAAAAAATTATTCAGGCAATGATGGGAAGTGGGGTAGAATAGCACATGTCTCATTATTCCCTCTTTCCTTTTTGAATTCAGGAAAAACTTACTAGCATTACCATCAACGCAGACCTTAACATCAATAGAACAGATTCATTACATTTCCTAAGAAACATTTACAATCTATTCTCTCTGGAGTCTGTTTCTTGACAGCTTTAGCTGCATGATAAAACCTTGGTATTCACAGCTCCTTATCTTAACCCAGAAATTCTTTTCTATTAATTATAAATCTTTAGACAACAACATAACTCAACCAATTGCCAGTAGACAGTCTTTGAATTATCTTATGACCTGGATGCCCCCACTTCCAGTTGTCCTGCCTATCAAGACTGAGTAAATGTATAACTTACATGTGTTCATTGATGTCTAATGCCTCTCTAAATTGTATAAAACTAAGCTGTAGCTTGAGCACCATGGGCATGTGTTCTTAGGATCTCCTGAGGGCTATGTCACAGGCCATCAGTGACTCATATTTGGCTCAGAATAAAACTCTTTAAATATTTTAAAGAATTTGACTTGGAGATCCAAGATGGCCAAATAGGAACAGCTCTGGAGTGCGGTTCCCAGCAAGAAGATCACAGAGGCCCCCACAAGTGATCCTCAGGCAAACAGGGTCTGCAGTGGACCTCCAGCAGTCCTACAGCAGAGGGGCCTGATGGTTAGAAGGAAAACTAAAAAACAGAAAGAAATAACTTCAGTATCAACAAAAAGGATGTCCACTCAGTGTCTATCTGGAAGTCACCAACTAACAAAGACAGGTAGATAAATCCACAAAGATGGAAAGAAACCAGTGCAAAAAGGATGAAAGCACCAAAAACCAGAATGCTTCTCCTCCAAGGGATTACAACTCCTCACCAGCAAGGGAACAAAGCTGGTTGGAGAATGAGTCTGATGAATTGACAGAAACATGCTTCAGAAGGTGGATAATAACAAACTTCTCTGAGCTAAAAGAACATGTTCTAACCCAATGCAAAGAAACTAAGAACCTTGAAAAAAGGTCCAGTTTCTGCTTTCTGCACATTGCTAGCCAGTTTTCCCAATACCATTTATTAAACACACCATATTTTCTCACACATAGGTGGGTGTTGAACAATGAGAAAACGTGGACTCAGGGAGAGGAGCATCACACACTGGGGACAGTTGGGGGGTAGAGGAGAGACAGCAGGGGGTGGGGAGGGAGGGGAGGGATAACGTGGAGAAATGCTAGACATAGTATGCACCTAAAGTAAAATAAATAAATTAAAATTTTTAAAAAAAGGTTAGATGAAGTGCTAACAAGAATAAACAGCCTAGGAAAGAATATAAATGACTTGATGGAGCTGAAAAACACAACAACACAACTTCACAAAGTATACACAGGTTTCAATAGCCGAATCGACCAAGCAGAAGAAAGGATACCAGAGATTGAAGATCAACTCAATGAAATAAAATGAGAAGGCAAGGTTAGAGAAAAAAAGAGTGAAAAGAAATGAACAAATTCTCCAAGAAATATGGGATTATGTGAAAAGACCTAATCTATGTTTGACAGGTGTACCTGAATGTGATGGAGAGAATGAATCCAAGCTGGAAAACACTCTTTAGGATATGATCCAGGAGAACTTCCCCAATCTAGCAAGGCAGGTCGCCATTCAAGTCCAGGAAATACAGAGAACACCACAAAGATATTCCTAAAGAAAAGCAGCCCAAGGCACATAATCGTCAGATTCACCAGGTTTGAAATGAAAGAAAAAATGCTAAGGGCAGCCAGAGAGAAAGGTTGGGTTATCCACAAAGGGAAGCCCATCAGACTCACAGTGGATCTTTCAGCAGAAACTCTACAATGACCCCCAGAAGAGAGTGGGGGCCAATATTCAACATCCTTAAAGAAAAGAACTTTCAACCTAGAATTTCGTATCCAGCCAAAATAAGCTTCATAAGAGAAAGAGAAATAACATCCTTTACAAACAAGCAATTGCTGAGAGATTTCATCACCACCAGGCCTGCCTTACAAGATCTCCTGAAAGAAGCACTAAACATAGAAAGGAACAACCAGTACCAGCCACTCCAAAAACATACTAAATGGTAAAGACAATCAACACAATGAAGAAACTGTGTCAACTAACAGGCAGAACAACCAGCTAGCATCAATATAGCAGGATCAAATTCACACATATCAATATTAACCCTAAATGTAAATGAGCTAAATGCCCCAATCAAAAGACACAGACTGGCAAATTGGATAAAAAGTCAAGACCCATTGGTGAGCTGTATTCAGGAAACCCCTCCCATGTGCAAGGACGCATATAGGCTCAAAATAAAGGGATGGAGGTCATTAGAGAAATGGTCATTAGAGAAATGCAAATCAAAGCCACATTGAGATATCATCTCACACCAATTAGAATGGCAATCATTAAAAAAATCTGGAGACAAAAGATGCTGGAGAGGATGTGGAGAAATAAGAACACTTTTACACTGTTGGTGGGAGTGTAACCTAGTTCAACCATTGTGGAAGACAGTGTGGCGATTCCTCAAGGACCTAGAAACAGAAATGCCATTTGACCCAGCCATCCCATTACTGGGTATATACCCAAAGGATTATAAATCATTCTATTATAAAGACACATGCACACATATGTTCATTGCAACACTGTTTATAATAGCAAAGACCTGGAACCAACCCAAATGCCCATCCATGATAGACTGGACCAGGAAAGTGTGGAACATATACACCATGGAATACTATGCAGCCATAAGAAACTTCATAGTTTTTTCTTGTCCTTTGTAGGGACATGGATGAATCTCAGAAACCATCATTCTCAGCAAACTGACACAAGAACAGAAAATCAAGCACCACATGTTGTCACTCAAAGGTGGGTGTTGAACAATGAGAACACATGGACACAGGGCAGGGAGCATCACACACTGGGGTCAGCTGAGGGGGACTTGGGAAGGGACAGTGGGGGGTAGAGAGGTTCGGGAGGGATAACATGGGGAGAAGTGCCAGATATAGGTGACACAGGGATGAGGCGGGAGAGTCACTTGGGCCCGGGAGGCAGAGGTTGCTGTGGGCTGAGGTCGCATCACTGCACTCTGGCCTGGGTGGCAGGACAAGACTTTGTCTAAAAAAAAAAAAAAAAAATCACTTTTATCAAGTACACAGGTAAGCTTGTTTCACTGATACCACATCCCATCTGATTTGCAAAAAAAAAAAAAAAAATGCTTAACTGCCAGGTGTGGTGGCTCACCCCTGTAATCCCAGCACTTTGAGAATCCAAGGCAGGAGGATTGCTTCAGCCCAGGAGTTCAAGTCCAGCCTGGACAACATGGCAAGACCCCATCTCTCCGAAAAAAATACAGAAGCCAGCTGTGCATGGTGATGCCTGCCTGTGGTGATGCCTGCCTGTGGTCCCAGCTACTCAGGAGGCTGAGGTGGGATCACTTGAGTCTCGGAGTCTGACACTGCATTGAACCATGATCATGCCACTGTACTCTAGCCTGGGTGACAGAGCAAGATCCTGTCTCAAAACTAAATAAATAAAAATACGTAAAAATGCTTAATTATAGGGTAAGATAAGGGTCTTGAAAAAAAAGATAAGGGCTTCCTGAAGTCACAATTTTACTTTCTTTTACATCTGCCTTTTTTACTGTAGTAATATACACATAGCATAAAACTGACTGTTTTAATCATTTCTCAGCATACATACCAATCAGTGGCATGAAGTACATTCACACTGTTGTGCAATTATCACCACCTTCCATCTTCAGGACACTTCATCTTGCAAAACCAAAACAGCATCCCCATTAAACACTAACTTTTCATTAAAAATAAAATAAAATAAAATACAAAATTAGCCAGGCCTGGTGGTGCTGTAATCCCAGCTACCTGGGAGGCTGAGATAGGAGAATCACTTGAACCCAGGAGGTGTAGGTTGCAGTTAGCCAAGATTGTGCCACTGCACTCCAGCTTGGGCAATCCAGTGAGACTCTGTCAAAAAAAAAAAAAAAAAAAAAAGAAGAAAAAGATGAGTTGTAGATTTAATAGGCAAAACTTTAAATTAGACATAAACATACTAAAAGACCTAAAGTCAAACACACTTAAAGCTGAAAATTAAGGTATAATGACAATGTCATATTCAATAGAGAATATATAGAAAGAAATAGAAGTTTTTTTTTTTTTTAAAGAACTAAGTGAACATACTGGAATAAAAATATAATAATAGAAACAGAAAATGCACAAGCCGGATTCTGCTTCATATTTGTGGCAGAAGAATAAGAGCAAAAAAAATAACCCTGAAGATACATCAATAGAAATTATATAATCTAAAGAATAAAGAAACAAAAAGTGAAAAGAAAGAAACACAGCCTTATAGACTTTTGGGACATACTTAGGCACAGCAACATATAAAGAAGAGAAAGAGAAAGATTCAGTGAAAACTGTTCAAAAATAATGCCGAAAACATCCCGTAAATGATTAAAAAAACCCTAATTTACACATTTCAGAGGTTGATTTCAGAGGTTCTGTAAATTTTTAGTTCAGAGTAAGCACAAAAAGATCCAAACAGAGACACAATAATAATAGGTTGAATGCTGAAGAAAGCATTATAAGGCACAAAGACAAAAGTAATCACATACAAGGAAACTCAGATGACATTAATAGGTGACTACTCATCAGAAACTGTGCTGTCCCTAAGGCAATGATATGTCGTATTTGAAGTACTGAAAGAAAAAACTGCCAACTAAAAATTCTGTATACTACAAAATCATTTTAAAAAGTTGAAATAAAGACATTGCTAAATAAACAAAAACAGAAATTTATTTCTAATGAATCGCCTCAAAAAATTCTTAAGAAAGTTTTTCAGGCTAAAAGTAAATAAACACAGAAAGCAGTTCGATTCCATATAACAAAAAGAGCACCTGAATATATAATTACAGAATTTTAACAGATAATTTATTCAACTTTCTTAACAAATTTAAGAAGCAAGTAATAAAGCATATATATAGTTGTAATGCTGGGCATTTAACTTATACATATGTAATATATTGTCAATAACAGCACTAAGGAGGTATGTGGATGCAAAACTCTACTGGAGTAAGGAATGACATCAAGAGGAACAGGAGATAGGAAAGTATGGTGGGCAGGAGAGGAGGAATGTCTTTCAGTGAAGGGACCTCCACAAGGCCATTAGCCCTACTGGCTCCAGCACAGTCTCTGTGTCTAAGAGCTGATGCAGCCATGGCTGTCCACTGTCACCCTGCAAGTCCAGGCATTGAGAGTGGCCATTCTCAACCATGCTCCTGGTGAAAATCAAACATTAATACTCTGAGACATCTAAGGTAAGGTACACAACTGTGTAGGGTACTACATCAATTTTAAAAGATTGCAATAAAGTGACAATGTCTCAGGAACCGACCCCACCTCTACCTAGAGATATGTCTAGTGGCCCCATAGCAGAAAGCTGGTGTTATACACAGGTCAAAGTAGTAAAATATTCAACACATAGACTATTAATAATTTCAGTGTTTGTCAAGAGGAAATGGGTGAGGTGCTAAAAAGTTGAACATTTTCACCTGGCCCAAATGACAAAATGAAATAGTTCCTGAGGGTAAACTCAACCCTATGAATTTGTTCACATGAAGGCTAAAGGGGAGGCTGTCAGAGTGGACCCAGTAATAATGTCAACCACAGATTTGCTCACTGAGTTAAAGGCAATCATTAATGACTCTTCATGAATACAATTGTTTTTAACCACATAGCATGTATTGATAAGTTCTCACATGAAAGGCAAGGAACCAGCAGTGACTTTGAACATGAACACAATGCTGAGTACATTGCGGCTTATTTTTTTCCTTTTTGGTAATGCATAAAGGCAATCATTAATAAACCATTGTACCACAATACATTTTTTGGTGGTTTTAGATAAAACATTTGTCAGAGGTTTTAGGTACTGCATAAGATTTAAAATAGCCAAAATGTGCAATAAGAGGAATTGCTGAAGATGGTAACAGAAGGATTATAAGGAAAATTGAGAACAAAGTTGGAGAAAAGAAGCGTGGATATTATTACAGCACTGACTAATTTTCGGCACAGTTATGAGGGCCTTTTAGGATGAGATCTCGTCAGATGTTAGCCTTTAAATAAATTTTATTTTGTCTATTGAAGGTATACAAAGTGATATTATGGGATACAAATACTTAGTAAAAAGACTACCATAATTAAGCAAATAAACATGTCCCTCATCTAGGTCACAATTATCAATGCCAGCTTCTTATCAGCTTTCCCCTGACATGTACCTGAACCTTCCATAGGTTTATCTCCTATCTCCAGACTTTAATATTATTTTGAAACTTGTATAGCTGGTTCATTACAATTTCATTAATGATTAACTCAACCTCTGTACTCTCAAATGATTTTTTTTTTACCCTTCAGACTTAACTAATTTTAATTTCTAGCCTAGAAATGCTTTTTCTCTCTTAAATTCTCTTTTCATATCTTTAAATCATATGCATCCAACAAATTCTAACCCATGAATCAAAATCTTTATAACCACCATAAAATAAAATATTTAATTTTTCATTCACTTTTATTTTTATATTCATTTTTAACATCTACACAAAATTTTCACATATTTATCTTTTCCGGTTAATTCTGTAAGTTTATTTTATTTTCCTTTAAGTGTAAAGAGAATGTTATATCGTTATCAATCATTCACTATGATCAGCCTATGAAGCCGATGGACCAAAAAGCCTTCTGGGTCAAGTTCGTCATGTGCCACAAAGGAGCCAAGTACTTGCTGCCACCTGCCAACAACTTCACCTAGTTCCAGTACTTCTGTCTGGTTTTGCTGGCATGTGAGGCAATTTTTACTCTCTTTTTCATTAATATGTTGCTTGTTTGGTTATCAAAAGTTTGTTAAAACAATAAAGAAAAAAAGAGTGGCACTGATTGAGATCTAAGGCAGGCGGAAATGATGGGGAAGGTCATCATTTAATGCCACCATATGCATCGAGATGTGGCAAAATTCTCCTCTATATTTCACAAGACTTGTGCCTTCCTGATTTATTCAAATATTTTACTCTCTGTTAAACATTAAGTAATACACTATTTTAGTTTCAGAAAACCTAAAATAATTCCATTTTAATGCTTGCTTATGTATATTTCTAAACTGAAAAAAAATGAGATTCACTGGAAACTCAAGCTGTTTATTTGAGAAGGTCAAAAATGATATGTTCCTACTATGCATTTTTAGAAACCTCTTTTTTATTTATATTTTATTTTATTTTTGTATTTCTAACATTTATTGTAACTTCAGAGATATATGTGTAGGATATGCAGGTTCGTTACATAGGTAAAGAAACCTTTTCTATATAAATAAATACAATGATATGGATTGCATGTGTCCCTGTTAAAGAAAAACAGAGCAAGATCTTTTTTAAAAATGGCAAGACAGATTTTATTCTGACTACTGAAGTAGGAGATAGAGGCTGCAGTATAAACTGAGCTCAACTCTAAGAAAGAGGTAGCTGAGGCTTTTGTTGAGAAAACTGATATGAATAAAAATAAGAAAAACAAAAAGGAACGAGTAGATTATATGGAAGAGGAAAATTACATAAAAATTAAGTAGGAAATGATAATTGTTAGGCAAGGTGGGATACACAGGGTGTTTTGCAGTTTGGCAGGATCGGATCACATTCTTTTGAGCAAAGATTCACCTTGGAGGCTAGGGTGACATTTAAAGACAAATTCATGACCCAGTGCACATATAAGCTAAGCTAAATTTGGCCAAGTCATAACATGGTGTTTATGCAAGTCTTCTGTGTTACATGGGAGTTTAAAATTCAAATCCCTCATGAAATACAAAATATTTCTTAATGAAAATGTTCTTTGTTTCAATATTATAGATGGTTGTAACTGACTTCCTATACAAAGCTATGCAACCTTGTAAAGTCTTTGATTAGAAAGACTAAAGATGTTACCCACATGAGGCCTTGAATATGCTCGAGTTACTATTTTCATTTTAGTGATGATTCTTTGTAATTGGATAATAATACACAAAATAAAAGAAGAGGCTAGTTCCATTTAGTTGGGAATTATAGATATGGTCCAGCAAGTTTAGTCCAGTCTCTCTAGATTATAATGTTACATAATTTCTCTCCTGCAATAGGATCTCACTATTTCTTGGCCTTATCTAGTCAAGTAAGACATTTCTGACTTCTTTAATGCATGTAATACTGAGGATAGACAGCCCAGAAATGTATATAATCATTTTACTTATTATCCCCTCACGACATGAAAAAATAAATTATAGATGGAATAAAGAGCCAGATATTCTGTGCAATAATTTGTAAAGCCTATGTTGAAGAAAGCATAATAACTGGCAAAAGCTCTCCAAATCCTACATTTAAATATTGATCATTATAGCCTTTAGTCTCAGGAAAAGGTTTGCAAAGCAAATGACAGAGAAGAAAGAAACCAACTTAAGAGTAGTTCTTTAGTCTAACAAGAGATGTATCTGAACAGTTGAATGGAAGACAGTCATAATGATCATTTCTAACACATGAAAAAGTTGATTATAGTACTCTTTTCTGTGAGAAAAATATCTTTAGCAACAATTGGTAATAAATTATTATAATGTCTAGAAAAGAAATATACACTGAATATTTTACTTTATTAAACTTTGAACATACTGTCATGGCACTAGGAAGAAAAAAATAACAAAGTGCAAAAAGGAAAAAAAGTAATGCATTCATGCTCTTTAATTATTGCAATGCCTTTTTTAAAAGAGCAGAAACCTTATACGTAGATGAATATTAGTCTAAGGCGATAGTGAATACAAAATGTACTGCATTTTGTACTACATGTACTACAAAAGCTAATTTCCATTCTGTTTTTATTTTTTTAATGAAGTATCTTCTGGAAATGTATCAGAATATACTTTCCTAATAAAGTATATCTGAAAATAGATCTTTGAAATTCTAAGACCATATATGTAGATACACAAACCTACTTCTATCCATGAGTGATGAAATAATACTTTCACTTGTTTTACTCTTGAAGAGCCTTTTTATATAAAGTGATATGTACACATATATTTAGGAAAATATGTGAACATGAAGGTATACTTGACAGAGAGTTTTAAAAATTCCATAATATATTGAATTATCAAGATTGCAATAATGTGATGTGTCTGTTTCTTTGCGATTGATTCTACAAGCTTTTAAATAGCTCAGCAGTTAACAAAATTTAATACCAGAAACTCCAAGCAATCATGTAGAATGATTGAATTGATCTAACATTCTTCATCTTTGTGATAATCTTTTTTAAAATTTTGAATATGCTGCTTAAAGACAGGGATATGAACTTGAACAAAAAAATAAAATAATTGTAAATTTAATCTTGAAATAACATATGAAGCTGAATCTATCTATGTTGACAAATGGCTTTTGTAGGATTTTCTGAATTAATTTCTATGCAGAATGCAATATTTCAGAAAAGATATGACAAATGTGCTAATTACTTAAAAGATAAAACAAATGTGCTAATATGTATGTATTACTAATTGGATAGTAATACACACAATAAAAGAAGATGCTAGTTCTCTTTAGTTAGGAATTATAGATATGATGCAGCAAGTTTAGTCCAGCCTCTTTAGATTATAATGTCACATGATTTCTCTCCTGCAATAAGATCTCACTACTTCTTGGCCTTATCTTGCCAAGTTGGAAATGTCTGACTTATAAGTTTGGAAATTTCTGATAAGAAGTTTCCTTCTTATATTTTTTAAGTATACTCTTTAGTATTCTTTTAAGTATATTCTTTAACATACATGTTCTTAAACTTCAACGTTAATGATAAAAATTACTGAATAACTAAAGAGCAGGTCCTTGGAAGGGATATGCCTTCCTGCATTCAACCGCCTCACCGTCACTCTATTGCCCTCTACTGGTGAAGCTTAACGTTCAAGTAGCTGGAAAAGGATGAATGCTTTAGGATCCTGATTCAGTATCATAAAGCTCTATTTGCATCCGAGGGACAATAAATTGAAAACTGGTGTGGCATAAAATTTCAGATTTCTCTTTTGTTACAATTCTAAAAGTTTTATCCTTGGGCATTTGAATCTTGCTAAAATTCAAATGAGTAGAAGGCATGGATTTCTTTTGAAAATAGCATTTTTGAAAGTGGGGGCATATAGAGATTCTGACAAAGGTGAGCTTAGAGTTGGCCCAGTGGGTCCACAGTTCAACTGGTGATTACTTGCTTAATGTTCAAATGTATAATAAATAAGAATTGAAATGCAGCAGGTTGGATTTTTTATTTTAGTCGTTGCTAGCTCCGACTTGGTTGCAGGGAGTTTTGTTGTGTTGAGTCCATATGTACCCTTCATTTTCACCTATCACCAATCTATTCACACTCCCAACAAACCTGCACTGGAGTCGCCAATTATTCGGTGGTTTACTGATGATGGATATTAACTTTTACCAATTCAAAATATATGAAAATGTATCATTAATTTCATTGTTAGTCCCTAATTGTTAAACTGGTTAATCACTTTTTGGGTTTATGACCCAGTCAGAATTTTGTTCACATACTGCACTCACTTTTTAAGTGATTTTTTCATTAGATTCTTGTTTAGTATAGAGACTTTATTAAGGATAAATTTGTTATTCATAAGAGATCTAGAATTCTAAGGCATCATGACCATGGCTCAGAGTGACCAGCAAAGAAACAAAATTACTAAAGATCAGATAAACAAGTATAAATTAATGAATAATCCTTAGTCAGATAAGGTGAACTTTGCAGTTGGATTGATCAATAATAATGACATGCAGGTTGCAAGAGGAGTACAGAAAGAAATAAAAATTGAGACTATCACATTGAATCAGGTCATAAATAGCAAAGCATTTAATGGGTAGTTAAGACCAAGAAAACAGCTAGAAATAAGAGAGCTTTGGAAGAAAAACTTATCAGGAAACCTTTAACATAAGGTGCTAACAAGTAATACATTCAGATTTTAATCATTTTACTGGCAATTTATAGAGCATTAAGTAATTTTTTTCAGGGGCTGTATCAGTCAAGCATTCAGTTCCACTTTATTTCATGTAATCAACCAACCTTTCATATAATTAGGGAGCACATTTCTGATTTCAAAAAATATCTAATTATTTTTGTATTCATCCTTTTCACCTTATCCCATTCTTGTTTTATGTTAGTGACTCTTTCATCTCTGAACATTTGAATCATGCTTATTTAAAAATCTCATTTTGTAAAGGTATGGTGGTTCATGTCTGTAATCCAAACACTTGGGAATGCTGAAATGAGAAGATTGTTTGAGCCAAGGAGTTTGAAATCAGCACGGACAACACAACTAGAGCTCATCACTACAAAAAATAAAAAATTAGTTGGGTGTGGTGACATGCACCTGTGTTCCCAGCTACTCAGGGGGCTGAGTTGAGAGAATCACTTGAGCTTGGCAAGTTGAGGCTGAAGTGAGCCATGATCACACCATTGCACTCCAGCCTGAATGACTGAGCAATGCCTTAAAAAATATAAAAACTGAAAATCAAAGTTTTATTCTGATTGTTTTCTCTATATACAATCCTTGAGTGCAAATCTTCCACTTGTGTGTGACTGCTTAATTCCTCATGTAGTTTGCTTGAGGAAATCTTCAACATGTGTTGCTTTCTACAACATCCCTCATGTTCCGTATTTTAAGAGCATCCCTTCACGTTTTTGTCAATTTTCTCTGCTGCCATCTAGGGCGATCTCTACTTCCACAAGTTTTTTTCCTTATTTATTTTTTGACAGGAAGTCCCTGCACTCTAGAGTAAATTTTGTTCCCTACTTCTAGGGACTATGCTTCATTAGTTTTCCTCCCAAAAGTCACTTTTTACAAGCATCTATTCACAGAATTCCCTCTGATTTTAACAATCAGTAAACATTCTTCCTTTTTTTTTTTTTTTTTTNTTTTTTTCATTAGACAGAGTCTCACTCTAACACCCAGGCTGGAGTGCGGCATAATCTCATCTCACTGCAACCCCTGCCTCCACAATTCAATCAATTATCATGCCTCAGCCTCAGAGCAGCTGGGATTACAGGGACACGCCACCATGTCTGGCTAATTTTTGTGTTTTTAGTGGAGACAAGGTTTCCCAGTGTTGGCCAGGATGGTCTTGAACTTCTGACCAAGGTGATCTGCCTACCACAGCCTCCCATGACTTATGCCTGGGATTACAGGCATAAGTCACCATGCCCTTCCTTCATTTTATACGAGGCTATATATGTTGTTCTATGCCATTTTTTCTTCTAGATGTGTATGTGCTGCAGTAGAATAAGTGGGAAAGAATTGAGCCACTTCTGATCACCTCAGTATTCTATGCCGTATGATTAATTTGAGTCCTGTTCATAGGAAACCTATTTTATGTTTAAAATATCTATAAATAAATTTTTACAATGCATAATAAATATTTTGGTAGTTGTATAAATTTAAATTCACACACTTTTATGATTTTACTGTGCTTCTAATGTCAATATATAATGAATTTCCTAGTTGCTTAGTGGCTTCTGTTGAGTAACACAACAGCTTATATTTGGTCATTTTGAGACATGACTGCAAATACTTTGACATTCTAATCAAACCATGGTCCTTCCCCTTGAACTTTAGCAAGGCTTGTTGCTGTCTCAGCAAAGAAAGCATAGTGGAAGTGACAGTATAATTTTGAAGGCTGTATTAGAAAAGGCACTACATTATCTCTGTCTGTCTCTCTGTCTCTGTGTGTCTTTCTGTCTGTCTCTTTTACTTATACTTCTTTCATCCTCTTTCTCTCTCCTTCTCCCTCTCTCTCTCTTTTTCTCCCTCTATCTGCTTTGAACCCTGTGTTATACCCAAAGTCCTTATGATAAATGACAGTTTGGGGAGGGGAGCACAGAGGAGACTAAGAAGTGATGCTTAATTCAGTCCCACAGGAATTTGAGTCTTTTGACATCAATCACCAAGTATGTTAATGAATGACCTTCAGATGATTAGATCCCCAGCCACCACATGAAAGTAAGGACCTGAGAAATACTGTGTATGAACCACCTGGCTGAGCCTACCCAACACTCCTGCTATGAGAGTTAAATAAAATGCTTACTGTTTTTTAAAGTCATCACATTTGAGAGTAGTTTGTTATGAAGTGATAGATAACTAAAATGATATTTCTAAAAATTTAATTATACATTTATAATAACATACAATTAATATGGAGGCAAGAAAGTGGAAACTACAAATGTAAGATTTTGAAAACAACTGTAACCCAAAAAGGTGAGTCAGCAAAGCATGGTGGTTAAGAGCTCTTAACTCTTAAGTCTGGATCCAGTTAGCCTGGATTCAAGTCCCTGCAAAACCACTACAGAATTATGTGGGGCTTGGCAAATTGCCTCGCCTCTATGCCTCAACTTCATCAGTGAAATGGAGATGAGGTAATGCCATTACCTACCTCATGTGGCTGATGAAGGATGGATACATTAACTTGGCAAAGCAATATAAACAGTTGCTGTATGTAGCAAATTAAATTAGCATTATTTTAATAATTATTAAGTAGAAAGAAAAATTTCCACCATGACTTGAGTCCTTACCTAAATTGCCTCGATATATATTTAAATGTATCCTGTTTCAAATGTAAATGATCACAATGACAGCATTTGCTATTTTAAATATGTCAGAATTAAATTTATGATAAAATTAATTTAATTTTATAAATTAAATAATTTATTCAATTAAATTAACCAAAGATTGGCAAGTCAATGGAGTCCTCTGGGCAAAATTTGGTAGGCCACATGTTTACATTTTTTTAAATATTTGAGGTAAAAATTATGTAAAATAACAAGTACCATTTTAATCATTTAAAAGCGAACAATTCAGTGGCATTCACAGTATTGTGTAGCTGTCACTTTAAATCCAAAATTGTCATCAACCTAAAAGGATGCTTATATACATTAGACAGTCACTCTCCATTCAAACTTGCCCTATCCTAGTAATTTGGCATTTTGTGTTAAAATCATTCTGTTTATATTAGGAAATTGTTTTAAAAGACATACAAAAATTACACGCTCTTTTCTTATCTTGATGTTATGCATAGCATTTATTGGTTTGCATATGCTTAACCTCCCTTACATCCCTGAGGTAAAACCCAGTTCATCAGCATGTGTAATCTTTTTGATGTGCTGTTGTATTTCGTTAGCTAGTACTTGTTGAGAATTTTTGCATCTATGTTCACTAGAATTGTTGGCCTACAGATTATATTTTCTGGGTTTTTTGTTTGTTTGTTTGTTTGTTTGTTTTTGGCTCCTTCTTTCTGGTTTTGGTATCAAGGTAATCCTGATCCCAGCATAAAATCCTATTTTTAAAGCATTCAATTCTCTTCAATGTTTTGGAAGAAACATTTGAGAAAAATGGTTTAACAATTTTTATACTTTGAATTAAATTAGTACATTTTTTATGTGAGTTTTTATTGCTGCTTCAATCTTGTTACTCACTATTTCCCTGTTCATGTTTCTGTTTCTTCATAATTCAATCCTGATTTGTTATACATGTCTAAAAATTTTTCTGTATAATTTAGATATTTTTAATTTATTGGCATGTACTTGTTTATAATGATTTCTTATAGTTTTTGTATTTTTGTGTATGATTTGTTATGTATCCTTTTCATCTCTTATTTTATTTGAGTCATGTCTTTTTGTAGTTATTCTAGCTGAAGCTTTTTCAATTTATATATTCAGAAAACCAACTTTTGTCTTGTTAATCTTTAAATATTTCCAAAGGATTTTTTAACTTTCTATTTCCTGTGTTTCCTGACTTATTTAAAGAGTGCTCTGACTTCTCTGTCAGAAATTTTATTTATTTCTTCTACTGCATTAGTTCAGTTTTGTTGTTGTTTTCTTAGTGATGTTGTGTGTGTGTGTGTGTGTGTGTGTGTATTTTACTATCCTTTCACCTTTACATTGTTGTTTCCATATTTAAAGAGATATCCACATGTTCTAGTTTTGTAACGTGTATTCTTGTGTTGTTCAACCTTACTACTTAATATTGGAACCTAATTCCTCACCACCAGTTGCTTTTTGTTTGGGGAAGAACTTAATATTTGCCCCCAGAATTTAATACTTCACCAAGACTAAATATTTGCTCTAATGTTGTTTTCCAGTCTTGGGACACTTATTGTGAGCATCTGAACTTAAATGCTGCACTGGTCCTTAAACCCAGACGTGCAGTGATTTCTAGGTCTGGGAGAAAGTTAAGCAATCATTCAAACTTAATTTCAAACCTTATACTTGTTCCCCAGTCATGGAATATTTCCACATGACTACTTGGGAATTGTAAAAAAAATATTGTCAAAGATCTAGACTTTCCCTTAGATCTTGCCCTCTGCAGTGCTATGGTTCTGGTCAGGCTTCTCAGTGTGGCATCCCTGTGTAGAAACACAAAGCAGACACCAAAATCTGTGTGCCAATCACTGTGATTAGTACTTCCACTCTTGTTTCCAATTTACCTTTGGTGGTTCAGCCCTTTGAACACTCTTAATACCTCTTGTGGGGTGCCAAATTTACAGACCCATGAAAAACTTGAATGTTCACTTGAAATTTGGCAGTCTGTTGTCAGCCCATCAGACTGACAGACAATATGACTTACGTGCAAAGCTTAATTATTTTTTGTTCTATGTAACATGATCTGTTATTACTACATATTTCTAGAGTGGGGTGAGTAGTATAGCTAAGTGTTAGGTCACAGCAAAAGTTTATTGTCCTAATTATTTTATATTTAAAATGTCATTAAATCTTTGAAATTGTAAAAATGATAAAACAGTATAAAAATAGTTAAGAAGGTATCCATAAAGTGAACATAGGAGGATTATATTACTTTAGTAACTGTGAAAGTATTGACTATACTTTTTAATTAAGGCATTGAATATTGTACCATAACATTTTAGAAATGAAGTATTTATTATATTTTAACCAAAACCCTTTCAGCTAGGTCTCACTTTGTGGAGTATCTCTGTATCTTTAACTTGGGTTGTGATTCCATCATATTTCTTCACATTTGCACATTGTTTCCAATTCTTAATGGTTGCACTTGGTTTCTAGACTCAGAATTCAGTGTAGGTTTATGGTGCAGTAATGTAGTTCTAGGAATAAATAACAGTTTTGTTCTTTTTTTGACATTCAACAGAAAAGGGGAGAGATATTTCTATAAAGAATCATGATTTCAGGCTTTGGAATTTTTCCATTTTTTCTTTGTATGTTTTTCAAGCATATTGGCCCTTTGCTTTCTTACTAACAGTACTTTCCAATTCAGCTTGTATCTGTTTATATGAAAATCCTCTGTACTTCCATGTTCTATAAAATTTTAGCCCTCCTTATATACTTACTTTCTTATAATATAGATTAAGCAAAAGATTTTTAATTACGTAAACAGTTATAAATTTTATGTTCATCTGATTACATAATTCAGAGTTGTATGCTTACTTTGTGTACCCTCTTTCTATACTAAGTAAAATATAATTTAAAAGTTAAATCTTTATCTGTACCCTCTATTCCATCTATATCATCTCACATTAATAATGTATATTTAAATATCAATTGAATTCAAAATATTTGCTAAGAAGTAGTCATTATATTTGCTTGAAAATTTGGAATATTACTAAATTTAAATCTCAAACTAAGTGAGGTTATTTATATACCACTACCCTTCAATTCACAGCTTTAGTTTTTTAAATAAGTATAATTATTTCAGTTTTACTTCAATATAATAACTATAAATACATTTTACCAAAAATAAATGGAGACTCAGTAATGACATCAGTTAATTCATGTTGATTTCTGTATATGTGTATTTTTAAAATATTTAAGAAATTGTCTCCTTAGTAAATATTGCAGACTTTCTCAAAGTTAAATCTATCTAATATGTATAAAATAAAAATATATCAGTATTCTGTCAAACTAAGATATATATTTAGATTAAAAAGAAGTGCTTACATAAAATTTGGAGTATGAATGATCTAACCCCTGCTATAAATGGTGTATTTATTTCAACACACACTTTATGAGCACTGCTCATGCTGGGTCATAGGCTAACCCCTCATGACACAAAAATAAAATTTTAACTCTAATATATTTTCTTTCTCACTCTCTTATTCACTCTCTCTGTGTCTTTGTGTGGCTTTCACCTTTGCTTCTCTACACAGCACTTCACAACACTACAAAGTGGTATGTTAAAATGAAACAAATAGCAGATAGTATTGCTTCATTCATATATATATATATTGCTTCATTCATATATATATATATATTGCTTCATTCATATATATATATATATTGCTTCATTCATATATATATATATATTGCTTCATTCATATATATATATATATATATATATATTTAGTAAGAAAAAGGCCCAATAAAGTTATGATATGGATTCCAGCAAGCACAGTGAATTCCCACCTCTCTGATCTTTTAATCACTCCATGAGATGCTCTCACGTTTATATATTCAGGGTTCAGTTCCTCTCCTCTGGTGTGTAAACATGACTTACAATCAGAATACTTACTTCCAACACCACTTGAAATCGTATAGATCCTTTGGTCTAGAGACCCTTTTTATGAAGTTACCCTAAATCATCTCGCTCAGTTCAAAGTTACATAAATCTCTAGGACAGGGGAAAAGTGCTGTCAGTCTCTTTGCTAAAACATAATAAGTTGCCTTTGCCCGAGTTCTCAACAAGTTCTTCATCTCCATCTGAGCCCACCTCTGCCTGGACCTTATTGTGTATATCACTATCATTATTTTTGCCAAAGCCATTTAGCAAGTCTTTAGGAAGTTTCAAACTTTCCCACATTTTTCTATCTTCTTCTGAGCCCCTAAACTGTTCCAACCTTTGCCTGTTACCCAGTTTCAAAGTCGCTTCCACATTTTTGGGTATCCTTTCAGCAATGCCTCACTCTGTTGGGACCAATTTATTGTATCAGTCCATTTTCATGCTGCTGATAAAGTCATACCCGAGACTAGGAAGAAAAGAGGTTTAATGGACTTACAGTTTCACATGACTGAGGAATCCTCAAAATCATGGCAGAAGGCAAGGAGTCACACCTTACATGGATGGTTGTAGGCAAAGAGAGAGCTTGTGCAGGGACACTCCTATTTTTGAAACTATCAGATCTCATGAGACTTATTCACTGTCATGAAAATAGTGCAGTAAAGACCTGCCCTCATAATTCAATATCTTCCACTGTCTTTCTCCCATGACATGTGATAATTTCGTGAGTTACAATTCAAGATGAGATTTAGGTGGGAATACAGCAAAACCATATCACCCAGTCTTAGGAAGTTCATTATAGTATGTGTAAGAATGGACTATTACAGTAAATTGGTAATAAAGTAGTTGGATACTGCTATAAAGATACTTGAAAATGGGAAAGTGACTTTGGAACTGGGTAACAGGCAGAAGTTGGAATAGTTTGAAACAATCAGAAAAAGATAGAAATGTTAGGAAAGTTTGGCACTTCCTGGAGAATTGTTGAATAGTTTTGACAAAAATACTGATAATAATGTGGACAATGAAGTCCAGGCTGAGGCGGTTTCAGATGGAGATGAGAAACTTCTGGGAAATTGGAGCAAAAGTCACTCTTGCTCTGCTTTAGAAAAGACCCTGGCAGCATTTTGCCACTACTCTGGAGATCTATGAAACTTTGAAGATGAGACAGATGATTTATAGTATCTGGAAGAAAAAATTTCTAATCAGCAAAGCATTCAAGAAGTGACCTGTTTGATTTTGAAAGCATTCAGTCTTATGTGTTCACAAAGAGATGGTTTGAAATTGGAACTTATGTTTATAAGGCAAGCTGAGCATGAAAGTATAAAAGAGTATACTTTTTAACATTAAGCCAAATGTTAATCACAAAAACAATGGGGAAACATGTCTTCAGGGCACATTAGAGCTCATCACAGCAACCTCTCCCATCACAGGTCTGGTAGCCTAGGAGAGAAAAACATTTTGTGGGCCTGGTCCAGGGCTCCACTGCTGCCCTGTGCAGCCTTGAGACTTGGTGCTGTGTCCCAGCCATGGCTAAAGGAACCAAGGTATGACTCAGGCCATTGTTTCAGAGGGTGCAAGTTGCACACCTTGGTGGCTTCCACATGCTCTTGGTCCTAGGAGTACACAGAAGTCAAGAACTGAGGTTTGGGAACCTCTACCTAGCTTTGAGAGGGCAATGGAAATACCTGGATGTCTAGGCAGAAGTCTTCTTCAGGGGTAGAGCCCTTATGGACAACTTTTGCATGGGCAGTGCAGAAGAGAAATATGGGATTGGAGCCCCCACATAGAGTCTGCACTGGGACACTGTCTGCTGGATCTGTGAGAAGTGAGGCACTATCCTCCAGATACCAGAATTGTTCGTCCACCAAAAGCTTGCATGACACACCTAGAAAAGCCACAAACCCTCAACACTAGCCTGTGACATAAACTAGGAGGGTCATTGTACCCTGCAAAGCCACAGGGGTGTAGCTGCCCAAGACCATGGGAGCTCTTCTCTTGCATCAGCGTGCCCTGGATGAGACATGAAGTAAAAGGAGATCATTTAGGAGCTTTAAGATTTAATGACTGTTCCAATAGATGTCTAACTTACATGGGGCCTATGGCCCCTTTGTTTTACTCAATTTCTCCTAATTGAAATAAGAGCATTTATCCAATACCTATACCCTCATTGTATCTTAAAAGTATCTAACTTGCTTTGATTTTATAGGGTTTTAGGTTGAAGGAAACTGCCTTGTCTAAAATCAGGTGTTGGACATAAACTTTTGAGTTAATGCTAAAATGAGTTAAGACTTTGGGGTACAGTTGAAAAGGTATGATTGATTTTGTAATGTAAGGAAATGAAATTTGGAAGGGGCCAGGGGTAAATTGATATGGTTAGGCGTTGTATCTCCACCCCAATTTCATCATAAATTGTAATCCCCATAAGCTCTACATATCAAGGAAGAAACTTGGTGGAAGAAAATTGGATCATCGAGGCAGTGATCCCCCAATGATGTTTTTGTGATTTTGAGTGAGTTTTCATGAGATCTGATGGTTTTATAAACATGACAGTTTTTCCTTCACACACTCACTCTCTTGCCTGCCACCATGTAAGACATAGCTGCTTCCCCTTCTACTATGATTTTAAGTTTTATGAAGCCTTCTCAGTCATGTGGAACTGTGAATCAATTAAGTCTCTTTCTTTTATAAGTTACTCAGTCTTGGAAAATTCTTGTTTTCCTTTAGGATTCTTACAGTTTGAGATTGTAGAGTTAAATCTTTAATTCATTATTTTGGGCCATTTTTGCATTGGTATAAAGTAATACATGTGGTTGCATAAGAAAAAAAGTTATATGTGGTTACAAAGAAAAAAGTTATAATATGTTCACAGTTTAGTAGGTTGTACAAGAATGGCTCCAGCATCTGCTTCTAGTGAGGTCTTCTGGAAGCTTACAGTCATAGAAGAAGGTGAACAAGGAGGTGACACTGCACATGGGGAGGGTGGGAGTAAGTGAGAGAAGGAAAGTTGAGGACATTTTTTAAGAAGTAGATATTTTAATGATATATTAGCTCTGTGGAAGCCTCAGGAAACTTACAATCATGGCAGAAGGGGAAGCAGACACATCCCTTTTCACATGGTGGCAGCAAGGACAAGAATGAGAGCTGAGTGAAGAGGGAAGGCCCTAATAAAACCATCATATCTGTGAGAACTTATTCACTTTTGAGAGAATAGTATGGGGGAAACCACTCCCATGGTCTGATTACAACCCACTGGGTTCCTCCCATGACACGTGAGCATTATGGGAACTACAATTCAAGATGAGATTTTGGTGGAGACATGCCATATTATTTGCCTCTGGCCCCTCCCAAATCTCATGTTCTAACATTTCAAAATAAAACTATGCCCTTTCAAAAGTTCCCCAAAGTCTTAACTCATTTTAGCATTAATTCAAATGTCCAAGTTCAAAGTTACATCTGAGAAAAGGCAAGTGCCTTCACTTATGAGCCTGTAAAATAAAAAGCAAGTTAGTGGCTTCCTAGATACAATAACAGTACAGGCATTGGATAAATACCCCCCTTCCAAATGGGAGAGAATTGTCAAAACAAAAGGGCTACATGCCCCATGCAAGTCCAAAAACCAATAGGACATTTATTAAATTTTACAGATCCAAAATAGTCTTCTTTGACTTGTTGTCTCCCATCTAGGGCATGGTCGTGCAAGAGGTGGGCTTCCATAGCCTTGGGCAGCTTGACCTCTGTGGCTTTTCAGGACATAGCCCCACTCCTGGCTGCTTGCATAGGCTGCCATTGAGTGTCTTCGGCTTTTCCAAGTGCACAGTGCAAGCTGTTGGTGAATCTACCATTCTGGGACCTGTAAGATGGTAGACCCTTTTTCACAGCTCCACTAGGCTGTACCCTAGTAGAAACTCTGTGTGGGGGCTTCAACCCCACATTTTCCTTCTGCAAAGCCCTAGCAGAGGTTCTCCATAAAGGCTCATCCGCTGTAGAAGACTTCTGCCTACACATCCAGGCATTTCTATACATCCCCTGAAACCTAAGCAGAAGTTCCTAAACCTCAGTTCTTGACTTCTGTGCACCCACAGGCTCAACATCATGTGTAAGCCATGAAAACATGGGGCTCCAGCATCTGAAATAATGTCCCAAGCTGTACACTGTCCCCTATTAGCCTCAGCTAGAGCTAAATAATCTAAAATGCATGACACCATGTCCTGTGGCTGCACAGAGCATGGTGTCTCAGGCCCATTTTTTCCTCCTAGGCCTCCAGGCCTGTGATGGGAGGGTCTGCCATGAAGGTCTCAGACATGTGGTGGTGACATTTTCCCCATTGCCCTGGTGATTAAATTTGGCTTCTTGTTACTTATGCAAATGTCTGCAGCTAGCTTATATTTGTCCCTAGAAAATGAATTTTTCTTTTCCATTCCATCCTAAAGCTGCAATTTTTAAAAAATTTTATGCTTTGCCTTCTCTCAAACATTTTTGTCACATAGAAAGTTTTTCCACCAGATACCCTAAATCATCCTTCTCATCCTAACTATATTGATATAGTTACTTTGGAAATTATACTCCCATCTTCTTTTAATTCTGTTACTTGTTTGGTGAGTAAAGCATTTTTATGAAGTTTATTTCCCTTACAGTGTTATTTCCTTGGTGTTTCTACTCAGAAGTTGCACCCTTTGGCATTTTCACAAACTGTAGAATAACAGTGGTTTTAATAGGAACATTCTTTGACTCTTTTCTGTTTGTTTTATACACTCAGTCTAGCTCTTAACCTTCACAAATTATTGGCTGATTGATCTTTTGCTTTTGGTATTGTCCTTGGGGCATAAATTACTTCATACCCTGATCCAATAACATTTAGGCATTTTTACAGTGGTAGTTTTTGTGGCATTTCAGCGTGATTTGGGCACAGGAAAGGCTCTTCTTTTCTATCATTCTCTCTCTCTCTCTTTTTCCTGATTAACCAACTTTCTGTGGTCTTGTTTGTATCACTCATGAAATAACCACCTTCTTTTACTGTTACCAAAAAGCTTTTCATATTTTGACAATACCTTTAAGCTTGAACTTCCTACACATTTTTTTTTCAAATAAAGTAAATTACTCCATGAGAGCTTTAGAACCCTTTCTTTAATGGTGTGACTTTTTCCTTGGGAAAAAGGTGTCAACTTCATCTCCTACAGAGTAAGGTGCTAGCCTATAGTCTTAATTTGCTTCTTTCCTTGTGGAACCTCCATCCTATAAATGAATTATGATAATGATTACTTGGTACTCAGAGATCCTAGTATGCTTTGCCTGAGTAAAACTTCTGTGTTTTGACCGTGGCTACATGAAAGGCGAGAAACTTTTTCGGTCTGTCTTGCCTGGAATTTAGCCTCTTTAACATATAGGTGAAGTGTCTGTGTGTGGAAAATTCAGGAATCTTATTCCCTCCCAAAAAGACAATATAGTTCTTTTGTAGAAGTTTCACGGATGGGGAGTCCAACGGTCTCATCTGCACCTACTTGCAATAAAATTTCTGTCACACTGAGTGAGAGTAGGCAAGAAAATAAGTCACTGTTTAAATGCCACAAGCTCTTGCTGTTTTTAACAAACCTCAGTATATGTCCCTTAGTAAATATTTATTTATTTGCTGCATATCTTGAGGGCGATTTCTAGTATATTGGGAAATTTGTTAATTAATTCATTTGTTAAACTCTTTCTCTGTTTGCCCAGAGAATACTTGCTGGCAGTACTTTCAGATGCAGCATTTACCTCGAGATAATTTTGCACAAAATATCTCACTTTTATCACTATTTTTACATGCTCTAGCATATTAACTTTGGAAACAGAAAACATCATTCTATTTTTAGCAATCTATTTTTAGTAGCAGTATTTACATTTACAAAATATAGAAATTTTCAATCACTGAGAATGTCAAATCCTGGAGAATGTAGCATGATGTTAATTTTGTTCTCCAGCAGTTGTTGGCTGAAGATTAATTGGATGAATTCATTTTTTCTCAAATAGATGATTCAGACGATTCTGATATTAGTTCTGCTTAGAAATAACTCCAAGAAGAGTTTTTACAATGTATGTTCACATCGAAAATGAGTCAGATTTGCTTCAGCCTCAAAGAGTGTATTTCTGTAAAACTAAATGAGTGCTGGCTGTGAGCTGCACTGTTTTTTTTCCTAAACCAGAAAAAGGTAAAACCGTAGAGATGTGGTTTCACAAAGTTTCCCAGGCTGGCCCTGAACTCCCAGGCTCAAGTAATCCGTCCTTCTCAGCCTCCTGAGTAGCTGGGACTATAGGCGCATGCCACTGCAGTCAACTTCGCCTAATATGTTTAAATAGTTGTCTCTAAAAACAATTTTTACTATTTATCCTTGTTACATTTTGGAGCTGGTTCATGGTACTTTTTATGCTATCAATCTGGAAGTGAGTAGGTCAAAGTTTTCTTCTAAAATATGTGTCTACCTTCTTGTCATAAGTTTATTCTGCCTCAGCATTCCTTTTTAGACTTAACATGAGTTGTTTAAGACCTAGTCACATCTTGCCACTTTGACTTTGTTAAAACTTCCTTGCGTAGTTGTTTGAGATAGAGTCTACTTGTTTCTTATCCTATTGATCCAGAAATGCAACACCTCACAGAAGTGATGACCATGATATAACCTAATGAACAATAGCAGAGCCATATAACAATTTTCCCCCTTCATGTGTGTTTCCTTAAGGTAGTCATTTCTGAACTCCTGCAGAGAAGCCTAGGAAATAATGCCTATGCTCCATAATAAGAGCCCTCCCACAGGGGTTCTCCCTCCCACTTCCAGGCAGCTAGTTGAGCTCTCTGCTACCTCTGGACTTTCTGTCAGTTGCCTGTCATCATCAATAACATCATTTAGGAACTCTGAGTAACAAATTTCTCCTATTTGATGCATTTTGGTCTTACTTTCTCATTTCATTATATTTTACCTGACATACATCTGAAACTTACCTCCCCACCTACATTAGAGCTTTCCAGAGTCTTGGTTTATGGCTATTCTCAAGAAAGACTCTTCAATACATAATTGGAAAGATTCATAACAATATAAATCATAACATTTCTGAGTATATTTAATAACAGAGCAATTAGAACACAAAAATTTAATTTTATACATCACAGATTGCTATTTACAAACAGGGCATGTTAAAAGCAGAAAAAAAAAAATAAAGCACTTTGTTGAAGCTATATACTTATTTGCATTAAAAATATTACCCAATAGTCTATAAAATGATGCCAACACATAATGCCAGGTTGCAAGGCATGGAGGATGGGAAATGAAAGATTATTGTCTAAAGAGTATAAATTTATCTTTTGACATAAAAAAAATACTTTATGTCTAGACAGTGGTGGTAGTGGCACAACATCTCAAATGTATTAAATATTAATGAATTATACACATTAAATGGGTAAAGTGTACAGTTTTGTGATGTGAAACTTCTATATCAATTACTTTTTAAATAAACAAGTGGCTGACCAGATTTGACCAAGGGGCCACAGTTGGTCAGCTCTTGTTTATGCTATAAATTTTACTCCTACATGCTTGAAGTAGTAAATGCTGTTATTTTTATTATTTACAATAGAAACATGTTTTGAAATTATATTATGCAATTATATGAACAATAAAATTATTATTATGGAAATTTTTTGATTTGCTTAATGATAATGCAAATTTTATTTTGCCATACAAAGGATTGTTTTAGTGCTGTACAATATCATTCCATTCATTCTTTCCGCAATCCCTTGATATTGATAATGCTATGACAACCATTGCCATTTCATTGTTGAGGAAGCTGAGGCAAATAAAATGCAAGTAACTTGTCTAACCCCACATCACTTTGTAATGGTTTCCGAGACTTGAATCTAGGCCATCTGAATCCAGAGTGCCAGCTCTTAACCACTATGTTATGTTAACTCTCCTATTTGGGGTACAAATATTTTCAAAATGTGGTTTCCCACTTATGTAGATATATATTAATTGTAATTTTATTACAAACGTATAATTTAAAATATGTAGAATTATTATTCCCGGTATGTATCACTTCATAACAAATTGTTTGCAAATTAGGGCCTTAAAACAACTGTAATCATTCTATATCATTTCTCAGAGTTTGTGTGTAGGTGAGCTCAGTTAACTCCTTCTACAGTGTTTCTTAGGTTGCTACTTTTCTATGGTGTCTGGGTCTATAATTAACTGAAGATCATTCACTTTCATACTTAGTGATTAGCGTGGAAAAGCTCAAAGTGCTAGTGGGCTACCAGGATTTCTTAGGCAGATATTTGTGTCTCTCTACCAAATTGCCATTTATTATGGGGACTACGTTTTGAGTTGATGAGGTGTTGGTTAATGGTGAGAGAAAAACAGACATGAAAATAAACAGAAAGAGGGAAACAGAAACAGAGGGAGAACATGCTGTGTTTCCACAATAGCTTTGAAGTTTTAGCTGCATTATTTTCATTACATTTTTTTTTTTTGTTAAGACAGCTACAAAATTTGCCAAACTTCAAAAGGAGGGGATATTACTTTATAGGAAAATTGCCAACGTATTTATTGTGATGACTCAAAATAACAAAAAATATAGCCTTTTGAAGAAGGCAGCAGAAGTTATTAAACTATTGTATGATTCATAAAATATAAAAAATAGTAAAATAAAATATACTAAAATATGAATTTATATTTCTACAATTACTGCAATTTAAAAATATTGTATTATATTTAATCATAGATATTTAAAAATAGAATGAATCTTCTAAAAACAAGCTGCAAGTGGATAAAATAGATAATATAGGAGAAATTTTATCAAGCTTTTGGAATGACACTAGTAAATTAATAATGGGATGTTACATTTTGGAACTTATTGTCTTGAATTGATGTGTTTATTCCACAAATCAAATTTTAAATCTCATAATTAATATATGAAAACACTGTGAAAAGTTAAACATCCCAGAATTGTATAGAATAAAAATATAAATTCTCATCCTTGAAATTACATGCATTTTTTTCAAAATTCTTTTTTGTAACAGTTTACATTTATTTTATTGAAAAAAATACTTTTTGTTTTTCTGGAAGCTACTTCTTCTGTTTAGCAATGTGATAATCCGCCTGTTCTCTGCAATGATTATACTCATATATTTGTTGGCGGTACACGTTTTCATTGACTGAAAGCCATTTAACTGCTGGAGGAATCATTCTGTTCATACACATGCTTATCTGCAAGGATTTCTGTATGACAGATTTCTAGAAGTAGAACTTTAGTTTATAATGATATATTTACATTTCATTTAAAAGTATTATTTCAAATTATACTCCCTCTAAAGTAGAATTCTCAGGTTTTTAATAGGGTGCTAATCTTCTCTAAGGCATTAATATGTTGGCATTATTTCTATTGTTCTGACCATCAGTAACTTTTTAATCTTTTATACCTTATTGGCCAATTTTACTTTGAATTACTTAGTCATATTTTCATCCATTTTTATTAGATTTTCTGTTTTGGTAGGTGATGTGTAGTTCTCACTGAACAGTGGATACCAATATTTTGTTATGCATGTTGTAGCATAGATTTTAGGTGAATTAATTCAGGTTTATAAGTATGATAAAAGAACATTATTAATCTTTGACACTACGTAAGTTCTGTTTTTCTTTATATCTATATCTATTCCTGGATGATTTGTATGAAATATTGCCAGGAACTCTTGACCAGCAAGAGGGTTCCAACCTGAATGGGGAGTGCGCAGGAAAAATGGGAGACAGAAAAGCGGGGTCAAGAGGTCTGGGGAGTAAGTGCTCCACCAGCCACTTTATTTTTCAAGTCTCAGAATATATACATTTTCAGGGTCTGATTGACATCATGGTAAGGAGAGAAACAAGTAGCTCAATCATCAATTCTATACAATAAATTGACAGCTAAGCAATAGGTGGTTATAGAAGATAATAATATCTTTGGTGCTCGTAAGTAAGCAAGTTTCTGTAGCAAAAAACCTTGTTCCTCATGAATGCATGCCATCTGGTTTTGCCCATCTGGTTATCTTTTAACTAGATTCTCCTTTTTCTCTTGTCCCTGACTTCTTTATCTCGACTTCCCTCTGCCTGGAAGCCCTGCTCCTGGGCTCAACCTCCCGTATAGTGAAAACCTGCTTTGCAGTCTCACACGGGAGGGCTCCCAACAAAATATTCTGTTACAAACTCTTCCTGTAATTTCTCTAGCATCAGTGTTTCTGTGTGTGTGTGTGTGTGTGTGTGTGTGTGTGTGTGTGTGTGTATGACATGATTTATCTATGTGTATATAACTATAAATATACATATATATATATTTTTAATCATACCTTATGCTGGAGAATACCTTTTGTAAGAATTGATTAATGGTAAGACTTTGATCATAAAGTGCTTTCCTGATATGAAGATTAAAGGAGATCTATGGCTTAATTTAGATATTTTCCACAAAATTTATAAACTTTTTGTATTCTTTGTATGTATTTTTTTGGCATACTAAAAACTTTATGTTTCCATATGATATTTATAGGAGTGAAGGATCAAAACACTGTGGAAAATGAAAAAAATTAGATATGATCATGTAAAGTATAGTAATGTAGAATAATAATTATTTCAAGTTGTCCTCAAAAAACATTGAATTTCACAACATATTTATTAGCTAGTTAAGTGATGCTGTGACTTATTTTAAAAGAAATGGACATGTATATGTACATGCATGTTTAGCAAGATTGATAATTTACTAAGTCCTTTTAGAGTGTAATTCCTATATTATCACAACCTAAAATTAGGGATTTACATTTGTTATTAAAGATCAAAAATTATAATATAACCCATATTAAATTCAAGATTTTTTTTCTAGTTCTGTTAAGAATGATGATGGTATTTTGATGACAATTAAGTTGGACTTACAGATTTATTTTGGCAATATGATCATTTTCCCAAAATTGATTCTACCCATCCGTGAGCATGGGATGTATTTCCATTTGTTTGTGTCATCTATGATTTTTTCAGCCGTGTTTTGTAGTTTTCTTTGTAGAAGTCTTTCATCTTCTTGGTTAGGTATATTCCTAAGTATTTTTTCTTCCTTTTTGCAGCTATTGTGAAAATAGATGAGTTCTTAATTTGATTCTCAGCTTTGAAACCTGCATGCCGATGAAAGACTAAGAAAAAAGAACAAATCTGGAGGCATCATATTACCCAACTTCAAACTATATCAGAAGGCTATAGTTACAAAACAACATGGTATTCACATGAAAACAGGCAGGTAGATCAATGGAACAGAATAGAGAATCCCGAAATAAAGCCAAATACTTAACAGCCAACTGATCTTTGATAAAGCAAACAAAAACATAAAATGGGGGAAATGGCACTTTATTCAACAAATGGGACTGGAATAATTAGCAATCCACATGTAGAAGAATGAAACTGCATCCTCGTGTCTCACCTTATAAACGATCAACTCAGAAGGGATCAAATAATTAAATCTAACACATGAAACAATAAATAATCTAAAAGATAACATTGGAAAAACTCTTCTTGTGTTGGGCAAAACCCTATTACCAAAAATCCCAAAGCAAATGCAACTAAAACAAAGATAAATAGTTGTGATTTAATTAATCTTAAAAGCTCTGCTGGCAAAGAATAATCAGCTGTGTAAACAGACAACTCACAGAGTAGTGAAAAATATTCATGAACTATGCATCTGACAAAGAACAAATGTCAGGAATCTACAAAGAACTCAAAAAACTCCAAAGAGAAAAACCGGTAACCCCATCAAAAAGTAGGCTATGGTCATGAATAGACAATTCTTAAAAAGAGATATGTAAATGACTAAAATACATGAAAAAATGCTCAACTTCACTAATTATCAGGAAAATTAAAAAGTTCTGCAAGAATGGCCATAAGTTAAAAATCCCAAAATATACAATGGTGGCATGGATGTGGTAAAAATACTTTTATGTGGTAAAAATACTAGTACATTCTAGTTTACATTCTCACAGCAGCATAAAAATGTGAATAAAATCAACCAGATGAATATTTTTGAACCTCTAGAAAAAGTAGAACTGGCTCATGAAAGCAAAGATATTGTAAAATAGTTCAATCTTACAGAAGAAAGGAGATAAGAGTTGCTATATTTCTAATTTCACATAATTTCCAGTGGGAAAGACTTAAGCACTAAAACAGTAAACATTTTGCCATAAGTTTTAGAAAAAATACCACAATAAGGCTGCATGCATTATAAAAGCTAAGCAACAGTACTCATCCCCAAATATCAAAAGGACAAGAGAGACTTTTTATACAAAAGGACGAGAAAGATTTTTTATACAATTTAACCATGTAATAGTTTCTTTAGCAACAGTTAAAACAACAAAATCCTGTTCAAAATGAAGTCAAAGTATTCTGAGTATGTGCAAAACAGTACTGATGTTGTCAGTGGACTTCTTACTGTTCTTGTGTTTATGTACAATGTGTATAATATAGTTAAGCTGAAGAAAACTTTTTTCCTTTAACCTGTGAATTAGAACAGCAAATTTCAATATAAGTGCAACAAATTTCAATATAAGCTCCTATGGCTTTATATTATTTTTTATTTTCCCTAGTGTTTTCTTCATTGCCACAAAATATTTCTAACCATTAACAGGGTGGTAAACTTCTGAAAAACAAATTTTTACTTGCCAAGGTAGGTTTTGGAAATATTTGTTTTTTATTTTTATTTTTTTGTCTCGGGGAGGAAAAAATCCTGCATCACAATCTTTCTTGCTGGAATAAACTGAAGTAGTCCCATCAATCAGGTTTTCCAGCTCAAGCTCTAGCTATAACTAATCCTTTTTCCCCTTCTTTCCTGTTCTAGCAAACTTCCAGAAACAAAACAGACAACATTTTGTGATGATGAATATCATAGTTGCCACACTGGCCAGCAGGAACCCAATCACATCCAAAGAGTGGTACTGGAACCAGGTGAGATCGTGGGCTGCAACCCGAAGATGCGTGGCTCCTTTGTGGCGCATGACAAACTCAATCCAGAAGACTGCTTGATCCAGGGGCTTCACTGGTTGATCATGTTGAATTTTTGATAATTTCATAACATTCTCTTTATATCTGAAGGATAAAAATAAAGATACTCACACTAAAAGTAAGTTATATGAAGTCCATGAAAGGTTTTAAAGTGTCAAATGATTCAAAGTAAATGTCAAAATATTGACATAGAATTTGTGTATTTTAATTTGAGTCATCAGAGAAAGTTTGGCTTTTAAATTGAACTTTTCTCATTGACAAATTTAAAAAATATATTAATTATACTTTAAGTTCTGGGGTACATATGCAGAATGTGCAGGATTGTTGCATAGGTATACATGTGTCATGGTGGTTTGCTGCATCCATCACCCCATCATCTACATTAGGTATTTCTCCTAATGCTGTCCATTGCCAATCCCCCCAATCCCTGCTATCCCTCCCTAGCCCACCACCCTCCAACATGCCCCAGTTTGTGATATTCCCCTCCCACTTATGAATAAGATCATCAGTGTTTGGTTTTCTGTTCTTGTGTCACTTTGCTGAGAATGATGGTTTCCAGCTTCATCCATGTCCCTGTGAAGGATATAAATTCATCCTTTTTTATGACTGCATAGTATTCCATGGTGTATATGTGCCACATTTTCTTTATCCAGTCTATCATTGGTGGGCATTTGGGTTGGTTCCAAATCTTCACTATTGTGAACAGTGCCACAGTGAATATATGTGTGCATGTATCTTTATAATAGAATGATTTATAATCTTTTGGGTATTTACCCAGTAATAGGATTGCTGGTTCAAATGATATTTCTAGTTCTAGATCCATGAGGAATCACCACACTATCTTCCACAATGGCAGAACTAATTTCACGCCCACCAACAGTGTAAAAGTGTTCCTATTTCTCCACATCCTCTCCAGCATCTGTCTCCTGATTTTTTAATGGTTGCCATTCTAACTGGTGTGAGATGGTGTCTCAATGTGGTTTTGATTTGCATTTCTCTAATGACCAGTGATGATGAGATTTTTTTTCATGTTTGTTGGCTGTATAAATGTCTTCTGAAAACTGTCTGTTCATATGCTTCAGCCACTTTTTGATGAGGTTGTTTGTTTTTTTTTTCTTGTAAATTTGTTTAAGTCCTTTGTAGATTCTGGATATTAGCCCTTTGTCAGTTGGTTGACAGTTCACTCTAATGATAGTTTCATTTGCTGTGCAGAAGCTCTTAAGTTCAATTAGATCTCATTTGTCTATTTTGGCTTTTGTTGCCATTACTTTTGATATATTAGTCATGAAGTTCTTGCCCATGGCTATGTCCTTAATGGCACTGCCTGGGTTTTCTTCTAGGGATTTTATGGTGTTAGGTCTTGTGTTTAAATCTTTAATCCATCTGGAGTTAATTTTTTATAAGGTGTAAGGAAGGAATCCAGTTTCAGCTTTCTGCATGTGGCTAGCCAGTTTCCCAACACCATTCATTAAATATGGAATAATTTCCCCATTGCTTGTTTTTGTCAGGATTGTTAAAGATCAGATGGTTGTAGATGTATGGCATTATTTCTGAGGCCTTTATATGGTTCCATTGGTCTGTATTTCTGTGTTGGTACCAGCACCATGCTGTTTTGATTACCGTAGCCTTGTAGTATAGTTTGAAGTCAAATAATGTGGTGTCTCTAGCTTTTTTTTTTTTTTTCCTTAGAATTGTCTTGGCTACTCAGGCTTTCTTTTTTGGTTTCATATGAAGTTTAAGGCGTTTTTTCCAATTCAGTGAAGAAAATCAATGGCATCTTGATGGGAATAACATTGAATCTATAAATTACTTTGGGCAGTATGGTCATTTTCACAATATTGAATCTTTCTAACCATGAGCATGGAATGTTTTTCCATATGCTTGTGTCCTCTCTCATTTCCTTGAGCATAATTATGTGGATATTTTCTTTGGTTCTGTTTATGTGATGGATTACATTTGTTGATTTGCCTGTGTTGAACCAGCCTCACATCCTAGGGATCAAGCTGACTTGGTGGTGATGGATAAGATTTTTGATGTGCTGTTGGATTCGGTTTGCCAGTATTTTATTGAGGATTTTTGCATCCATGCTTATCATGGATATTGGCCTGAAATTTCCTTTTTCAGTTGTATCTCTGCCAGGTTTTGGTATCAGGATGATGCTGGCATCATGAAATCAGTTAGGGAGGATTCTCTCTTTTTATACTGTTTGGAATAGTTTCAGAAGGAATGGTACCAGATCCTCTTTCTACCTCTGTACGATTCGGCCATGAACTTGCCTGGTCCTGGACTTTTTTTTGTTGCCAGGCTCTTAATTGCTGCCTCAATTTCAGACTTTGTTATTGATCTATTCAGGGATTCAACTTCTTCCTGGTTTATTCTTAGGAGGGTGTAAGTGTCTAGGAATTTATCTGTTTCTTCTAGATTTACCAGTTTATTTGCATGGAGGTGTTTGTAGTAATATCTGATGGTGGTTTGTATTCCTGTGAGATCAGTGGTGACATCCCCTTTATCATTTTTTATTACATCTATTTGATTCTTCTCTCTTTTCTTTTTTATTAGTCTGGCTAGCAGTCAATCTATTTTGTTGATCTTTTCATAAAACCTGCTGCTGGATTTATTGATTTTTTTAGGGTCTTTTTCTGTCTCTATCTTTTTCAGTTTTGCTCTGATCTTAGTTATTTATTGTCTCCTGCTGGCTTTTGAATTTGTTTGATCTTGCTCCTTCAGTTCTTTTAATCGTGATGTTAAGGTGTTGATTTTAGACCTTTTCTTGCTTCTCTTATGGACATTTAGTGCTACAAATTTACCTCTAGACACTGCTTTCAGTGTGTCCCAGAGCTTCTGGTACATTGCGTCTTTGTTCTCATTGGTTCTGAAGAACATCTTTATTTCTGCCTTCAATTCAGTATTTATCCAGTAGCCATTCAGGAGCAAGTTTTTCAGTTTCCATATAGTTATGTGGTTTTGAGTGAGTTTCTTAAACCTGAGTTCTATTTTGATTGCGCTGGGGTCTGAAAAACAGTTTGTTATGATTTCTGTCCTTTTGCATTTGCTGTGGAGTATTTTACTTCCAATTATATGGTCAATTTTACAATAAGTGTGATGTGGCACTGAGAAAAAAATGTACATTCTGTGGATTTGGGGTGGGGAGTTCTGTAGATGTCTATTAGGTCCACTTGATCCAGATCTGAGTTTAAGTCCTGGATATCCTTGTTAATTTTCTGTCTCATTGATTTGTCTAATATTAACAGTGGAGTGTTAAGGTCTCCCACTAATATTGTGTGGAAGACTAAGTCTCTTTGTAAGTCATTAAGAACTTGCTTTATGTATCTGGGTGCTCCTGTATTGGGTGCATATATATTTAGGGTAGTTAGTTCTTCTTGTTGCATTGATCCCTCTACCATTACATAATGCCCTTCTTTGTCTCTGTTGATCTTTGCTGGTTTAAAGTCTGTTTTTTCAGAGATGAGGATTACCACCCCTGCTTTTTTATTTTTCCTCTCCATTTGCTTGGTAAATCTTCCTCCATCCCCTTACTTTTAGCCTATGTCTGTTTTTGCACATGAGATGGGTCTCCTGAATATAGCACACCAATGGGTCTTGACGTTTTATCCAATTTGACAGTGTGTATATTTTGATTGGGGCATTTAGCCCATTTCCATTTAAGATTAATATTGTTATATGTGAATTGCTCCTGCCATTTTGATGCTAGCTGGTTGTTTTGCCCATTAGTTGCAGTTTCTTCATGGTGATGATGGTCTTTACAATTTGGTATGTTGTTGCAGTGGCTGGTACTGGTTCTTCCAGTCCATGTTTAGCGCTTCCTTCAGGAGGTCTTGTAAGGCAGACCTGGTGTGATGAAATCTCTCAGCAGTTGCTTGTCCATAAAGGATTTTATTTCTCCTTCACTTACGAAGCTTATTTTTACTGGATATAAAATTCTGGGTTGAAAATTATTTTCTTTATGGATGTTGAATATTGACTCCCACCCTCTTCTGGCTTGTAGGATTTCTGCCAAGAGATCCCACTGTGAGTCTGACGGGCTTCCCTTTGTGGGTGACCTAACCTTTTTCTCTGGCAGCCCTTAGAATTTCTTCCTTCATTTCAACCCTGGTGAATCTGTGGATTATGTGCCTTGGGGTTGCTCATCTCAAGGAATTTCTTTGTGGTGCTCTCTGTATTTCCTGAATTTGAATGTTGGCCTTCCTAGCTATGTTCAGGATATTCTCCTGGATTATATCCTAAAAAGTATTTTCCAACTTGGTTTCATTCTCCCCATCACTTTCAGGTACACCAATCAAATGTAGATTTGGTCTTTGCACATAATCCCATATTTCTTAGAGGCTTTGTTCATTTCTTTTCACACTTTTTTCTCTAATCTTGCCTTATCACTTTATTTCATTGAGTTGGTCTTCAATCTTTGACGTTCCTTCTCCCACTTAATCAATTCAGCTATTGAAATGCTAACTGGAATAACCAGCATAGAGAAGAACATAAACAATTTAATGGAGCTGACAGATATTTTTAAAGTAGAAATGGAAGGTCAGGTGAGAAAATTAATTTCTATCATGCAGAGAAAATATGTCTTTTTAAATTTTTTACTTTTTAAATTTTAACTTTCTGCAGGTATGTAGTAAGTGTATATATTTACAAGGTACATGAGATATCTTGATGCAATATGAAATAATCTCATCATAGCAAATAAGGTATCTGTCCCTTAAGCATTTATCTTTTGTGTTATGAATAATCCAATTACACTCTTAGTTCTCAAACAGGCATATGAGAACGTGCTCAACATCATGAGCCATTTTGAGAGCTGTTAGAAAGACTGTGAAAATGCAATGTGAAAATTATCGCCTCTAAGTTCCTCAAAAGGAATTGTGTCATGGTGAGTGACATGTCTCATAGACAGTTACTTTGCTTCTACTCTACTCTTTTGTCTCCTAATGTTTCCCACCCAGTAGCCAGAATAATCTTTTGAAATAAAGGTCCAATTGTGACACTTCCTTGATTAAGATTTTTACCTGGCTTCTCGTTATTTTAAGAATAAAATCTTAGTCTGTTATTTGGTCTACAGACCCCACATTGTTAGACACTGGCAAGCTCTTTTCTTAACACTTTTCCCCTGCACATTGCCTTCTAGATACCTTCTATTTGCTTTAAGCTCCCAAAACCATTCTCATCACAGCACCTTACACATTTTGTCCCCTCTTTCCAGCTCTTGGAGTACTCTTTCTTGCTACTACCAAAGGCACACTTTTTTCCCTTTTTGAGCCTTCCTTCTGAGTGTTACCTCTAAGAGAGGCTTTTACTGGCCACACTGTGATGGAACCTCTAGCATTTTTTCTATTTTCTGCACTTATTTGGCTGTTTGATTCCTAGAATTTTAAAATACATTACATATCTCATAAAATAAACATTTAAATATTAAATATAAAACATAAATATACATACACCAAGTGAATAGCTAAAAAATGTAAGATCATTTTGAGCATTATCTTAGTGAAGATACCAATTTTACCTACTGCTCAGATCATGGTATAAAATATCACATCCTGCCTAGAATAACTCTTTTTTTCGGACCCATTTAGTAACTACTTTTGTCCTTCAATTAAGTATTATGCTGACTTTGAACAATATACATTAATTTTGCTTGTTTATGTAGTTGAATTATATAATATGTACTCATTAGTGTTTTTTCTTTTAATGTAGCAGTTGTTTGGTAATTCCATTGCTGTGTAGCATTCTGTTGATTGATAAAGCATATATTACATCTTCATTTTATGATTAATAGACATTTGGGTTGCTAAATTTTTTCAACACTGATGATAATTCTGTTGTGAGCTTTCTTCTATATAGGATTAGATTTTTATATTTATACACACCTGTTGTATATATAATTGAGAGTAGAATTGCTGAGATAAAAGTGTATGCATAATTATGATTTCTTTCTTGACTGTAATTTTTTTAAGTCTATTATTTTAATTTCCAAAATTTAAAGACATTTTAGTTATCATTTTTATAACCTCCCTTACTTTCACTATGGCTGGATCATGTAGTTTTTATAATATTGAATCTTTTTATATTTATTAAGTCAATTTATGGCTCACCACGTCACTTCAAATAACTATTAAATATTCAACATACTCTAGAAAAATGTGTCTTCAAGTTGATATATAAATGTATATATATGATACATGTATGTGTATTGTATATGTATATATGTGCATGCGTATGTATTATTTTACATTATAAGATTCCATTTGTTAATTGTATTCTTCAATTGTTTTATATCCTTGCTCATGATTTGCTTTTTTAAAAGTCTGTTTAGATTGAGTGAAAGTATTTGTATCATCACGTTTAAATCTACCACTGTATTTATATTTACTTTCTATTTGTCCAAGTTAGTTTATGTTTCTTTTCAATTATTTCCTATCTTACTTAAAGATATTTTTTATCATTTGCTATCCTTCTATTTTCTTTCTGATAAAGTTTCTTTAAAGTTTTCCTTTAGATGATACCCCCTTATACAAAACATTATTGATAGTGGTTATAATTGCTGAATTGATGGTAGCTGGACTGCAGAAGGCATTTTGCACATTGTTATCTTTGTGGTGTTAAGAAAATCAATTATCAAAGATTTAACTTAAAATTAAATTTTTTTGTGCTTCAAAGATCATTCTAATAATAGTAAAATGTTAGTTCACCCAAAATGAGACAAAATATTTAAAAATTACATATCAACTATGACTTATAATATATAAATAGTTATTAAAACTTAAGACAAATAGCAAAGTTTAAAAATGTTCCAAGGATTGGAGTAGACATATTTTCACAGAAGATATATGAATGATTAGTAAGCACATATAAAAATTCTCAATTTAGGCCGGGCGCAGTGGCTCACGCCTGTAATCCCAGCACTTTGGGAGGCCGAGGCGGGTGGATCACGAGGTCAAGAGATCGAGACCACCCTGGTCAACATGG
>NW_016107909.1:0-19723 GCF_001604975.1 Cebus imitator | reverse complement strand
TCAACTTCTTCAGCTGTAATGAAAAGTGCAATCCAGGACCAGGATGAGAGATCATTTTATACCCACTGAGAAGGCTGTAACAAAAAGACAAACAGGTTTACATGTGGAGGAATTAGAACCATATTGTACTGCTGGTGGTGGTGATGAATGGAACAAGTACTTTGGAAAACAGTATAACGGTTCTTCATAAACATACAGTTCCCACATGAGCCAGCAATTCCAATGATAGTATCAACCCAAAAGAAAAGAAAGCATGTTTATGAAATAAGCGGGTAGTAATGTTCATAAAAGTCACAATTGGAAACAATCAGAAAACCAATGAACTGTTAAGTAAACAAATAAAATATAACATATCCGTACTATAAAATATTATACTGCTGTAAGGAGAACTGAAGTATTAAAACACACAACAACATGAATAAAACTAAAAACCATAAAAAAACACCAAAAAATTAGGCTAGGTGAAATGCCATTTACACAGCACTCTAAACTATATGATTCCATTTATATGAAATATCTAGAGAGAATAACCTATAGAGAAAGAAAACAAATTGGTGTTAGATTAGGACTAAGTGGTCATGTGAGATAACTTCTGGGTCATTGTAGTTTCTTTTATGTTGACAAAAATGTTCTAAAATTATGTAATGGTGATGGCTTCATGATTCATTAAACATTCTTAAATCTATTTGGATTTTATACCATAAACAGGTGGGTTTTATGCTATCAAAATTAAATCTCATTTTCTAGTGTGTTATAATAAGTATAATAATAAAAAAGTAATTTTCAGCAAGAAAATAGTCATATCCTGAGACATTTTAGGTATTTAGTTAAAATATTTTATATTATTTCAAGTTTATTCTTCCTTTCTACTAATAGTTCATTATGTAAAATTTTTAAGAAATGCATTGTTTGTATTACCTATATCAGTTTAAATGCATTTTTGTTTAGAAAATTGTTTCACTAACTGGTTATTCATTGGATATATGGGGTTCAAATACAATTTTAAAATAACTGATAAAAAATAAAAGATTTCAGATTGGTTAAATGATTTAAATTCTTTCAAAATTAGTCTCATAAAAAGGATGAAACTCACTCTCACTACTGACAAAAGAAGCTATCCATAAATACCACCTAGTGGAAAATATTGTTATACTCACAAAGGATCATTAATTACTGTCTTCAGTGCATTCAGCAAGTCTGTACTCGACATTGTGTTGAAGTCCACTCTAACGGCTGCACCCTTGGCCATCATGTGAGCAATGTTATCAGGTTGATCCGCAAACAACGGAAGGCCCACCATAGGGATCCCATGGTAGATCGCCTCATAGATGCCATTGGCTCCACCATGAGTTATGAAAGCTCTGGTTTTTGGATGACCTGGGATTGAATGAATTTTATCCAAATTATCTGTAGGAATAAAATGCGATAGACACACAACGAAAGGCTCTGAAAGTGATGGTGTTTTCTGGATAACACATTGAACTAATTTGATATTACTTTTCAGAGTTCAGAGGAAAAACACGTACTTGTGCTAGATATGTAAGTGAAGACTATATGGTTGTGTAACTTCAGACTGCAAAAATTCATGCAAGATTTCCCGTTGGACTAATCAAAAAGTTCATTCTAGTTTTTAAAAAATGTGCAAAGAGCAAAACCAAAGAGATTGGCATGACATAAAGTGCTATTTTAAGTGCAGTCACAGAGTGTGATTTGTGAAGTGTGCAAGGCAGCAGGCAGTGGGTTGGTGGTGGTGCTAGGATTGAGAAAAGATAGGTCACACTTCATCGTAAAATGTATTATCATTTTATGATTAAGATTAGGAATTTAATCCTCTAGATAATGCAGAGTCACTGGTGATAGAGGAGCTATTATTTTTAGTGGCATTTGAAATAACCCTGCAGGAAAGAAAAAACAGGTGTAAAGTTGTAGAAATAAGAGACAAAGAGACAGCCCAGAAAGTATTGAAAAATTCTGTGAGATATAATAACACCTGAAATAAAGATTCCCTCTGATTATGACCATAAAGGATGCGAATGTATATCATAAAATGACAATATTTATAGCGTATTCTTCCCCCCTCGGACTGGAAAACAAATATAAAGAAGTTACATATGGTTTTTCCATAACAGATATTCAATAATCTTATTTCATGATGAAATATTAACACTCTAATGTGCTGTTACTAATATATTCAGTATTAGTATTTGTTCACCAGAGTTTTGCATTGTTCACCAAAGTCACCAGGATTGTCTACTCAGAGTCTTACCTAAAAGGTCATTCTGGGGTATCCACTTGTACAGTCGAGTATTGGGACCTAAGGCATCTGGTTTATTTCCATCAAATCTCCACAGAACCTGTTACAGTAAAGAAAATATCTTATTCCATGAATGGAACTCAAAAGGTATAGAACTGTAAAAAGAGTAGGAATGAGATCAAGGGATGCTAGTAAATAAGGACTACTCAAAGAGTGATGTAAATAGAATACTCACACTTCATTGCTTAACTTTTATAATTAGTTAGGTATATAAGGAAATCATGACTTTCCAAAATAATACCTTAGACAAATGATATTATCATTGAAAAGTTCAAATATTTTAGAAACTGTTACACATTTTAAAAGAAGACCTATGTGCAGCCAACCATCATATCACAAAAAAGCTTAACATCACAGATCATTAGAGAAATGCAAATCAAAACCATAATGAGATAGCATCTTACACCAGTCAGAATGGCTATTATTAAAAACAAAAAATATGATGCTGGTGAGGTCGTATAGAAAAGGAATGCTTACATGCTGCTGGTTGGAGTGTAAGTTAGTTCAATCATTGTGAAAGACAGTATGGTGATTCTTCAAAAATCTAGAGGCAAAAATACCATGAAACCCTGAAATCCCATTCCTGTGTATATGACCAAAGGACTTTAAATTATTTTTTTATAAAGACCTATGAACACATATGTTAATTGCAGTACTAATCACAATAGCAAGGACATGGAATCAACATAAATGCCCATCACATATGGATTGAATAAACAAAATATGGTACAGACACACTATGGTATATTATGCTGCCATAAAAAGAAAACAAAATTATATATTTACAGGGAAATGGATACAGTTGGAGGCCATTATTCTTAGCAAACTAACTTCAGAATGGAAATCCAAATATGGCATGTTCTTACCTATAAATGGAAGCTAAAAGATGAGAACATGTGAACACACAGATGGGAACAATATACCGTCTATTAGAGGTGTATTACAGTGTGGAGGATGGGAGGACAGAGAGGTTCAGGAAAAATAATTTACGGATATTTTAGTCTTAATACCTGGGTGACGAAACAATCAGTACAACCAACTCTCATGACACAATGTAAAAAACTGCATATGTACCCCGAACTTAAAATAGAAGTTAAAAATAAAAGTCAAATTAATTTAATTTTAAAAACTAAAAATAATCTAAAAAATATATAAAAAATATAGGTAGTCATTATAATTCTAGTGTAAAAAAAAGTAACAATTTAGTAATGACCTATAGTTTTATTTTGTTTTATGTATTTTATATTAGTTTTCATCTTCCAAATTTAATTTTAATGTATTCATTTCTTTTTGAGTAATATGGAAAGTAGTTCACATCTATCTACTTGTCTATAGGTTCTTATATTAGAGCCTGTTGTCCTTTGATCAACAAAATAGCAGGTCTATAAAATAAGTAACTTACAATAAATAAATTAATGCTGCAAAGATAGTATGTATAACTTCATTCGAATTACAAATTATCAAGCACTGCTTCCAAGAGAAATTTCAAGTGACAATTTTTGACACAAATTCAGAGTATTGTCAGTATTGCTGATTTGGGATTTTTTTTTGCATAGAAATGAGGAACCTGTTGGTATCATGAATAAAAATACAACTGTTGAATGAATTCAAAGTTGCATTTTGCTGAATTTGGTCAACTGATTATTAACACTTAGACAATGTGCTACAAAGCTTTGACAATGGTGATTAATATGATCTGCTATAGTAAAAGACATTTTTATGTTTAAGTTGCTAATTTTGAAACTCTCAAGCAATCCTCAAACTGAACAATAATTTACAGTGTTTACTATTTGCTGCATCAGAAATATTTATTAATATACTTAAAAAGTTTGTTCCTTGTGTTGGAGTAAAATACATTAGCAACACCTTCCAGACACCGTCTTTATAAAAGTAAAACTCCTAGATCCTGAAATGTACAATAGTAGAGTCTAGAATTTACACTTTTATTCACAGGACTGGAATTAATTCTCCTACTACCCTACTCCCCACACGTTGCAGTTATTATTCCTAAATTAATGACATGCAATCATGTTATACTATCACAGATCCTTAAATAGAATTTATACTGCATAATTACTAACAGAGCCAGTCTTCTCTATTTGTTGTCACATATTTTATATAAGCATGTGACTTAAAGTACAAATAGAAATACGACATCCCATAATTGTAAACATTCACCAAGAGCTTGCTGAGTACAATGAGTGATAGAGGTGGCCCAAGAGTCAGTCAAGTATTCTTCACTCATTACATACTGCTGGGATAGCTAAACTGTTTTGAAGGCAAATTATCATGTCTTACTTTTATTTCTACAAGGACACAGTTCTGGATATATATTTTTAGTTGAAAACACCTGAAAGTCATTCTAAAGACTACATTAAGCACCATTTTCACTTACCTGAAATATGTTGAGTTAAATTCAGCCGTTTGTATGACTGTTAATATCAGAAATTAAAATAATTGTTGGTCTCAATTTCCCTTTTGTGGATACTTGTGGAGTACTGAGTTCCCACTGATGCTAATAGGAACCGCTCATGCATACCAAGAATAGTAACTCCCGCAGAGTCACATGGAACCCGTTAAGTCTGACGCACAGATATTACTTTGGTTAGTGGATGCTATGCAAGCATGTTTAAGACTGTATTTGGGTATAAATAATCGTTCAGTCTAATCTTTAACATTCTTTCTCTGTGTATCACATATATAAATCAAAATTTTATAGGATAGGAGGTGAAAAGTCTCCAAACGCTTTTTAAATACCATCCTCCATACAATTTACTGTCAGCATATTTACATAGGGAGTGTTCATACTTAAAACTGTTTTTTAAAATGCAACCACAATTTTCAAACTTCTCACAGTTTATCCAGGATTATCCTCGTTCTCATTTTCTGAATTTTGGCCAGCTTCACATTTGTCAGAAGTTTCTATAATTGGATTATTTAAAACTTTGACAGCCTCTCTCAGTAGTTTTCCAAACCACTAAGGCACTTGATCTAACCTTTTGTGGGATCTTGGCAAGGGCTGATGCAATTACGTTGGCCCTTTCTTCTGTCATGGTACTGACCATTGACCCCAGAGAAAACACCACAATACCATTTTCTCCAGAGCTCTGGACAAACTCTTCCATTTCCTGTGAAAAAAGAATTAGTTCCATCAGAAAAGAGTATTAGTACAGAAGGTACTACTGAAAGAATTGGTACAAATTACTAAAGAGAGAAAATCAAGTATTTTGAGGAATTACTGGAGTAAATAATATTTTTTGATTGACTCACTCAGTTTCTTTGCAAGAAGATGTATGAGACAGGTGGCCTCTGCTAAGGATATTTGTGTAAATATGTGTGTGCGTGTGTGTGTATGTATGTGTGTAAATGTGTGAGGGAGAAAAGAAATACAGCTGTTACATTGTAGTGAGAGAGATAATGTTAAAAAATATACCCAGATTCTTCACTTAAAATATTATACTTACTTATATAGGTTCTTGGAAAGTGGCACCACTTGACGTTAATTCTATATTGTTCTACTAAATCATTTGTGTTTATTTCAGGCATGTTTTCTGTAGAATTATTTTAGTTTGAAGCTGTTAGTGGTTTACTTCTCTAACTATGAGCAGTGAGGAAAAGTTACAGTTGGGATAATTTTACATCTACATTTATGTTACTCTACAATACTTTATAACTTCACTTAAAGTTTGTCAGAGTTTTCCAAAAAATAAAATAAACAAACGCTGGTGGTTAAAAATCATTGACATTCTCGAGTCTGGCATTGTGATTTGGAATTTCTATGAATTATTCCTGAAAGTCTCACTTATAACACAGAATTATACAGTATATAGTTAGATAGCTGAATTATCATATTTTTCAGATTATTGTTTAGGTAGAACACCTATTGCCCTGAAATCACACTGTTAAATTGATGTGCTATTTATAACTGCATTGAGGAACTCTCATCATCACTGTGTTGTGTCTCAGAGGCAGCATTTGTATGTAATAAAGGAGGCCACCGGGCCTTCCCAAATGGGAGATCTTGTCTCTCTTTTGAGTAGCTCATTCACACTACGTAACACTCCTGGTGAAGGTGTGCTTGGCTGCAATTGATTGAGAATTATTCTGGCTTGCATTCCCCAACGTATGGCAATATTTAAATTTAAATACTTTCAGATTTAATCATTAGGGTAAAACTTTTTCTAATGGTTCTTAACAAAATAAAGAAAAAAGTCCAAAGGTTAACTCCATAGACCACATGTTGCAGAGTGTTTTTTAAAATATGATTTTTAATCTTAACGTGAAAGTCATTGTATTACTCTAGGTAATAATTAGGGCATCTAGGCATCATGTGTGTTTGCAGTTACCTGTAGCTATGTTCAGTGTAACTGCTGTTCAGTGTTTTATCTCACTGACTTGATGCCCGGAGCCTTCTTTATCCGGTCAGTTTGGATAAATAATATCTCAGTAATTTTGTTAATAATATATCATAAATAATATCTCAGTAATTTTAGAAAAATGTTATTTAATTTTAGAAAAATGTTATTTCAAAAGAATCTTTTCATACTTTTATAAAATTTCTTACATTAATCTTGTATTTTATAATGTTATCACAGAAGAAGAAACAACCAGTTTATATGAGTGATGAATCTGTAAACAGGTTAGATACTCTCAACTATAATACGTTGATAGTCTTCTGTGATAGAAACAACAGTTAGTAATTATCACTATTGTACTACTAGTCAACCTTTTACTTGTCCTTCTATACCTCTTACTCTCTTTTTTCTCGTACTGCCACTATCAGTTTCCCTTAGTGTGAATGGGGAAATCTTTCAAAAGTAGGATGTGGTGGCATAGATTTTTCATAGGTCTTACCTCAGTTTTTGTCTCTAAAGAAAGTTACCATATAAAGCCCATGTAATTTCCATTCAACATAGATATTGAGTTTTAACAATGGAATAAAATCTCAGTTTTATGTCGACAAAAATGATGTTTTAAGAGATTATATAATAATGTAATAAAGAATGCCTGCTTTGTACATATGTCTTAAAAGCATGATATTAACTTAAAATCTATGAAGTTCTTGTGTTCCTTCATAAAAAATATAATCATATATGCTGACAGAATTGGTTTTGGTATTGAAACAAAGAGCACTATTCAGATACAAGTGGTGAGATTATTTGGTCTTTATCATACATGCATTGTTCATTTTCTCTGTGCTTCTCTGTCAGGAAGCTATGATGTTGAGACAAGTCTCCCACGGAAGCTTTGCTGAGTTGCTTGTTATAAGGCAGAAATCACCTGCTCTTACACGGTATGTTTATGCTCTAATATGTAAACCTCCAGGATCTGAATGCAGAATGATTTAAATGCTTTAAGAAGATCCAGTGAACACTGGGTTTGCCTACAAATATTAAAGGCACACATTTATATTGTTGAGGAAGTGTTTTAAGCTGGAATACTGGTGAAGATCCTTATAACTTATGGTAAAATTTTAGAATTTCAGTTAGCTCGTCTTACTGCCAAAACTGACATGTTTACTTTTAATCAAGCCCACAGGATATCTGTTATCTACGACTTTGCAAGAGAATATAAGCTTGATGTGCTGAACAATCTGCTTCTATTAAATGAAGAATGGTATCTCAAGTGATTTGCACATTTTAAGTAATTAGTGGTGTTACCAATAATAACAGAAGAACCATAATTGCAAAATTAATATTTCTGAGTCCCTGACTATATGCCAGAGACATTTTAGTATTTTGTGTTTTGTCCATGTTAGTATTTTTTCCACACAACACTATATGAAATTGGCACTAGTTCTGTAAATGTAGACATAATTATTTCTATCAACATTCTAATCCACTTTTCTGTGATCTGCTACCTGAATCTATGCAAAATTTCTTGAATGGTCGGCTCATAACAGCCTGGCCCTTCTGCAATTTAAGCCACTGAATATCTTGGAAGTATATCCTTAAAAAGAGACTCTTTTGATATATCTTTATTTCTTAATTTTTAGTAGTTTTTCAATGTGCTTAGTAAATATTTCAACTCCTAATAGGTATCTGGCTCTAATTTGCCTCTCAGCATCATCTGATTCTTAGCCTCTCCCTGCAAACTGAACTTGGAGACTTGAGAACTGACCTGACCACTTTATCTGCTTTTGTTTTTTGTCTGTCTCTCCCTGTCATTTTTCTAACTATTCCTGCATATTGTTGAGCTCTCAGCTTACTAATCAGTGACTCCAGGTTACTTTCTATTATCTCTACTGATGCTTTCTTGGCATTGGGTTTTTCCTTGAGATAATAGTTTTTATAAAATTTTTATTACTTTCTTATATTCTAGATTTTGAAGGAGAATGTAAGGTATGTTGGAACAGAAACTGTGTCTATTTATTTTCTGTGAAAATGCTGCGCTTACCTGTGTCTTGTGCTAATCTCTTTATAAATATCCTTTGAATAAATGAGCAATACCTTCTTAGGTGTTGTGTAATCAAGGCTTTAATTTAACCAACACTATTTTCAAAGTTTCTTTAGTATTCCCTTCTATTTGTAATATTCATGAAACTCACATAATTGTGATAGTATCAACATGTACGTGAGCTTCTAATTGGTATCTGCTTTACCCCACCCACTTCACAGCTTTCTTTCAGTGTAAGTCAAACACTGAATGAAAACTATAGAATCATTTCTACTGAAAATTCAAAGCCAACAAAATAAAACCAATGAAAGTATGTTTACCCTAGGTAGGGGTTTGGCAGGTTTGCAGTGGAGTCCTCCGACATAAACAATATTTGGTAATAGTGGATGAGGAAATTGAAAATTCCAGGAGTTTCGAATAAGCCATATGTCGGCTTTCCCCATTGTCTCAAATAATGTAGTGGGTTTTCCTGATAGGAATAAAGAAAAGAAAAGGTGAATGACACAAGATAATTACTTTAGGTAACTTTCTGAAAGGGGTTAGAATAACGTAGACAAAAATGTAGGCAAAGCATCTGTGCTTTGAAAAAATATACATATATTTATACATAGGCATCATTTATTTTTTATTATATATTTTGTCCATGTATAGTTATAAGAAAGGCAAAGTGGTAGGAGAATTGTGAGGTAAGCTACATCTCTAATGTCACATCAGTATTCTCACAATCATAAACAATTATTAAAATAAGTCATAGAGAATTAAATATCAATTTAGTTTCTCTTTAAAGCTTCAATAGTAGCATACAGACATTTAGACAACTCTTTGAGGTCCATAATCAATTAATTTTACTGTACCCATAAAAGTAATTTTCTAAGAAATAGTCTAGTTTGCACAAATCATTAAGCTAATCCTTTTATCTTTGGTTCTTCAACTGAAATGTGGAATATTTTGAGAGTATGGCTGAAATACTTGTACCAACTACTACTTTGGATTCAAGCTAAGATCTTAATAACATTATTTTTTTAAGGAAACATATTGGTAAATTATAGATGGAAATTTTTGAGAAATTATTGAAATATAGATTTGTACTCAACTTTAATGTTTCATATTTTTTATTAAAGAGACATAGTTTCAAAAGAAAACTATATAGATATAACAACCTTTGCACCTCAACAAGATGATAGGACTTTAAATGAATGATTTCCAATTCTTTAGTGAAGAAGTATAGAAACATTAGAAACTTTAAATTACCCTTATCGATTTTTGCTTCTGAGATACAGACATTTCTGTATCTCAACTTTTTTTCTCTCAGCTCTGAAGGAAACCTTCTGGTAACATGGGAACATCTTTAAATTTCTAAATAAGAAAACTGAGGTTTACAAGAAGAAACAATTTCTGCAGTTATATAGATAGTTGTAGAAAAATGTGTAACAATTCCTTCTAAATCTGTGTGTTCAGTGTTACTTGATGGATTTTACTGTTTCTAAGATGTGAAACAGCGTATAGTAAAACAGATGTGTAATTGCTTAAAGTCTTAGGTGAACTAATATATAGGTGTATGATTTTCTGTGGTGCTCTGTATGGGTGATGACCACAGGGTTTTAACCGATTCTATAATTTAAACTTTTTTATGATATTTGTGAAATTGATAGATCATCCTGTATTTTCATTTCATAAATTCACTTACCAAAAACCCCACTACCCTGATCTTATGGCTTTACATAAGCTCTGCTTCAAAGACACAAATAAGTTAGATCTTGATACCGAATGGAAAAATTACTTACCTAGAACTTCACTATAAAACTGATCCCACTTCTTCATATCAAATATTTGGAACCAAAAGTCAAAATAAAGCATATAGATCATATTTTTTACCCTCTCCATGAAAGTCATTTGATCACTTAATTCTGACATAACAACAGGTACGTAGGAAGGAGGAAATGGAAATCCTCCACTATGCTTTTCAATAGCGTAGCCAGGAGAGAAGCAGAGACTGTACACAAAGGGTATGTTTAGTAGCTCAGCCAGCAGCTCACCGCCGGGAAAAACAGCATCTGCAAAAACGACGTCAAATCTTGACTCTTGTAATTTTTTCATTAATTTCTTATTTGAGAATAAATCTTTACAGGTATTTCTATTTATGTCACTAAATATCCACATAATTTCTTGTACTTGTGAAAAATATGACCAAAATGTATCTTTTGGAAGGTCTGACCATTTCTTAACCTGTTGCATGGTGATATTGTCCATCTCAGTTTTAGTTAAAGATGTAGGAAAAACTTCAAGTTTAAGAGTGGATGAGTTGTTGGGATCAAAAAGAATGGAAGCTGAAGACGCCAGTACAGTCACCTCATGACCTTTCTGAACAAGCTCATTCAGGATAATCTTCATATTCATCCAATGGCTGTATTCTGCAGCCCACACCAGCACCTTTCCACATTTCCCAGAGCTAAAGTAAAAGCTCAGTTGTATTAGCAGAAGTACGGAAGTCCATTTCACAGACATCCTGGTGCAATGCAATGCTTGTTTTCCAATCGCTGTTTCTTTCTGTCATTTCTCATGGTTGTATCCAAAGATAAATTAGTCAAGAAGTTAAAATGTAACCCTTATAGTTCAAAGTACATACATTATCAATTAATCAACAGTCTGAGCATGTGGATGGCAAGGAGGCATATGAATGCAAATGACCTATGTACAAAGGTATGTTTAAGGTCTCTTTTATGTTTATAGGCGCTGTCCCTCAGCTAATATAAATGATCTTGTATGGAGAAGCCACCTGTCTAAAATAATACATTTTAGATGAGTGTCCAGAACAGTACCAGCGAGAGGCTCATGTTTCTGCAGTCCATTTGACACAAATAAAAGATAAAATAACTAAACGTGGTTCAAAGATATTTTGTAAACTTTGTTGACATATAATTTATGTATCATACAATTTATCAATTATTGCATAAAATTTAATGTTCCATTGTATATTTACAGAATTGTGCACCTACCATAACAATCAGTTTGAGAGCCCTTATATCACCCCAAAATAAGCCCAATAGAATTCAGCCATTTTCTCTCCACCCCTAGTTTCTGCATTTCCCCTATAGATTTGCCTATTCTGGACAATTTTTTAAATACATGGAATCAGATAGCATGTGATATTTTGTGACTGTCTTGATTATTATTATTATTATTATTATTATACTTTACTGGGGTACATGTGCAGATTGTGCAGGTTTGTTACATAGGTATACACGTACCATGGTGGTTTGCTGCACCCAACAACCTGTCATCTACATTAGGTATTTCTCCTAACGCTATCCTTCCCCTACCTTCACACTCCTACAGGCCTGTGTGTGAGGCTCCCCTCCCTGTGTCCATGTGTTCTCATTGTTCAATTCCCACTTATGAATGAGAATATGTGGTGTTTGGTTTTCTGTTCTTGTGTTAGTTTGCTGAGAACGATGGTTTCCAGCTTCAGCCATGTCCCTGCAAAGGACATGAACTCATTATTTTTTTATGGCTGCATAATATTCCATAGTATATATGTGCCACGCTTTCTTTATCCAGTCTATCATTGATGGGCGTTTGGGTTGGTTCCAAGTCTTTGAGATTGTGAACAGTGTGGCAATAAACATACGTGTGCATGTGCCTTTATAGTAGAATGATTTATAATCCTCTGGATATATATGCAGTAATGGGATTGCTGGGTCAAATGGTATCTCTAGTTTAGATCCTTGAAGAATGTTTGTTGGCTGCATAAATGTCTTCTTTGGAGAAGTATCTGTTCATATCCTTCACCCAGTTTTTAATGAGGTTGCTTGTTTTTTTCTTGCAAATTTGTTTAAGTTCTTTTTAGATCCTGGATATTAGCCGTTTGTCAGATGGATAGATGTGTGACATTATTTCTGAGACCTCTGTTCTGTTCTATTTGTCTATATGTCTGTTTTGGTACCAGTACTATGCTATTTTTGTTACTGTAGGTTTGTAGTATAAAAGACCTAGAAATACAACATACACAGGATGTGAAAGGCCTCTTAAAGCAGAACTAGAAACCACTGCTCAAGGAAATAAGAGAGAACACAACTAGATGGATAAACATCCCATGCTCATGGTTAGAAAGAATCAATATTGTGAAAATGGCCATACTCTCCAAAGTAATTTATAGATCCAATGCTATTCCCATCAAGCTACCATCAACTTTCTTCACAGAATTGGAAAAAAAAACCTGCTTTAAATTTCATATGAAACCAAAAAAGAGCCCATATAGCCAAGACAATTCTAAGCAAAAATAACAAAGCTAGAGGCATCACCCTACCTGACTTCAAACTATATTACAAGGCTATGGTGCCTGGCTTCTTTTATGTAGCATAATATTTTAAACCTTAATTTATTATATAACATATACTTGTTGATTCTTACAACCATCATGCAAGATGTTGAGAGTTTCAAGATGATACTGTCTTTATAAACTTTGTTAAAATAATCAAAGATAAAGGGAGAAGAAGAAAAAAGTAAACTAGCTTGTAGTACATTCAGCATTAATCATTAGGTTAGCTTGCTCTCTGACTCACTTCCTCAGTGTTATTTGGCTACTGTCCTAGAATTATGCAGACTTGTTACAAGATTATAGTTCCTCTTAACTGTTCTGTAGATAATAACTTAAACATTATAAAAGGATCAGCTTTCCTCTTGAGGTATTCCTTCAGGTCCAGCACACTGATAAATCTACTGACTCAGCTGGTCTGAAGGACCTCACTGATGCCAGCTGATATGAAGGACTTCACTGATGCCAGTTGGAGAACAGTTAGCAGATTCAGTAAAACGAAATTCTGAAAGGAATTTCTATTTTTTAAATAAAAGAATTAAAAGTATTGTTTGAGATATACAACACTTTTCATTTCTTTTTCACCATCTATCAAAATATAGTTCTTTGAACCTATTTTAATAGAAATTTCAAACATCTTGTTGAAATGTTCAAGGTGTCATTTGTTGTAGTGATTCTTTCCTAGAGTACTTTGAGATTACATATTTTTCCCTAGAAAAATAATCTTTCATAGAGATAATATTTTAAGTAGTATTTGGACAGGTTTTTCAAAAATGTGGAATACCTACATAAGTTTATTGAAATATTAAAAGAGTAACAATTTTCGAGAGGTAAAAACATGATATATGTTGAAAGAACACATGTTGATAGTAAGCATAATTTCAGATGGGGAGGGTTGTAGACATGAAAAAAACTGTGCATATGGGCATGTATTTATTCCTCAAAATTCCTCGTGATTAGATTTCCCTGAGAAAGAGAAGTTTCTACATTGCTATGTAAATGATTTTTAAAAATGGATTGAGTTATCTTCATTACATATTGACACATTGTAATTGTGTATACTTATGGAATATATAGTGGTGATATGACTTTATGTGCTTATATTTGGTGTATAAAGAAAAATAAAGTCTTCAAGATAAAATTCATAGGCTTAGATATGAATTTGCAGCATGAGTTGAAGAAAACTAAATAGTTCCAAATAATAAAAGTTGTGTTCATAAAATTTGAGCATATGAATGACTCAAGGCTAGTGCCCAATATTGATATGATTATATGATTAATATGCTAAATTTATATAATTATCTTATACTCACTCTAACAGACTCATAAGAGTTGGTCACTAATTTTCAAGTTTTTTCCTTAGCTGGTTGCTATAACATTAATTTTATTAGACATAATGGGGTGATTTACATTACCAAAATTGGCAAAGTGGTATAAAATACTTTTTCTTTTTTATTTTATTTACTGAAGAAGTAGCTGCTAAACATTAATAGCACATCACTAGCTACTAAAATGCAGAAAACAGAGTCCATATGTAGAGTAAAAGTAGATTCTAAGATTTATCAAGTAGGATAACTCAAAGAAAGTAGTCTTTTATGAGTTTTCTGTTGCTACATGACAAACTACCCAATCTTTTGTATGTTAAAAAAAAACCAAAAAACAAAAAGCCTGTTTAGCTCATGGTTTCATGGTTCTTCTCACAATTTTGATCTAGGGTAGCAGAGCTGGTCTCAGCAGGTCTTGCCCATGTTCATGTGCATATAAAACTCTAGGAACCTGGTTGATCCTAAAAGCCATTAGCATGCTTTACAGTTGACTGACCCACGTCTTTGTAGTTGGATATTATGTGGGTGTGTGTCTCTCATCATCACAGTGCATAAGCGTAGTACAAGTGCCAAGTAATAAAATATACTAGGAAAGTCTCATGCACTAAAGTAAATAACATTAAATATACTACATTTATAGAATAGATGTATGATTGTGCACCATAGGTCCTACTGGAAACAATTTTTAAAATTCTCAAACTGCCACTTTCAATTTAAGACTTTACTGAACTATATAATCAAAAGAAATTTAGAAATTTTTTGCATGAAATATATATATTTTGCAAAAAGCATCTATACATGTTAAATAACATAAAGAGTGTTTTAATAGGCCCCAAATTTTTAGGACATTCCAGTTTACATCTTTTCTGCTTGAGTCACTTTAATGATGGCTCAAAAATTGGGTAATTTTAACATTCCATGTGAAACTTTATAATAAATTATTTATGAATATATTTTACATACAAATGATTTTATATAAAAACTTTAAAAATAGTAAATTAAAGATAATTTCTGATATTAGAGATTACCAAAGTGTTAGTTCCTGCCTTCTTTATACTTAATATGTCAATTTGTTTCATACATATTAGTTATGCCCTTTTCACATATAGCTTTATGTTTCTAAAATTTACATTGGTGTTTTATTTTCATCATTATTCCCAAATAATAACACTCTCACTTAATTTCACTTTTGTATACTTAATTTTTACTAGTTACTCTGGTTATATGCAATTCATGTAAAGTATGTAAAATCAAATCCACACTTTCCATTTGTCACACTTTATGTAGAAATTAGGTCATGTTCTCAATCTTTGCATAAGGAGTGTGTGATGATACACTTAAACTCTGGCAATTTATGTTATAGCAATATATAAATGTTTATTATAATCCAATTGTGATTATGAAGTAACATGAGGGCCTATAATATGCCTTTTAAAGATTTCTAATTATGGCATGATGACAAATTCTAACTCTAGTCAAGTGAAAATATTTTCATTACACAGTAAATTTTGTGAAAAAAAAGTTTAGCTGCTTATAACATAGATCTCACCTTATTTCGAGAGCTCAATAGCAGGCTAAATATAATCTCTAAAAATACTTGGTGTGAAAATTAAAGAGAATAGTGTACAGGAACTAAGGAAAGAAAAGCTTTTTATTAGTTCAAAAAATATGATGTGGACTAAGAAATATGAGGTTAACATAATAAATGAAAAAAGAAAAAGCAAAAATTTTATCGGAGTAGACATAATTCAGGTCAAAGTATTAATTGAGAAAAAGAAAAACTTCATATTTTTAAATAAACACAACAAAAAATAAATATGTGTATTAATTATACATATGAACCAATATCTACATTTTTAGAGTGCTCTAAAGCTTCTCACATTTTTTAAAACAAAACTTCTCACATTTTCAAAAATAAAACTGGTTTCTTTGGGAATAGATTTGGAGCTATGTGTTTATGGCCTGACTCTCCCTGTGCAGCATGTCTTAACTTTGGCTATAGAGGTGGGGGCAGAGACAGCAACACATTTCTCTCTATCCCATTACTGGGTATATAATGAAAGGATCATAAATTATTCTATTATGAAGACACAAGCACACATATGTTTTTTGTGGTACTGTTTACAATAGCAAAGGCTTGGAACCAACCCAAATGCACAGCAATGATAGACTGGTTAGAGAAAATGTGGCACCTATACAACATGGAATACCATGCAGCCACAAAAAAAGGATGAGTTGATGTCCTTTGCAGAGACATGGATGCAGCTGGAAACCATCATTCTCAGCGTATTGACACAGGTACAGAAAACCAAACACTGCATGTTCTCACTCATAAGTGGGTGTTGAACAATTAGAACACATGAACACAGGGAGGGGAACATCACACACCGGCGACTGTCACTTGGGGGGGACTAGGGGAGGAATAGCAGGTGGTGGGGGGTAGGAGATGGATAGGATTAGGAGAAATTTCTAACATAGATTACAGAGAGATGGATGCAGCAAACCACCATGGCAGGTGTATACTTATGTAACAAACCTGCACGTTCTGTACAGGTACCTCAGAACCTAAAGTACAATAAAAACATAGAAAGAGTAAGACTCTGGCCTTTATTCTTAGTTATTCCCTCCCATCATGGCAACTCCATCCTATGAATGAGCTGGTGGCATAATTATTTGGTACTCAGGATTCTCTGTGCCATTCTTGAGTTAAACCTCTGAGTTATGACTGTGGCTGGATAAAAGATGGGAGAAACTTCTTAGCCACATTGCCTGGTATTTAGCTCCTGTAGCATATGCCGCACAGGGCGTAGGTAAGAGATTCTGAGAGACATCTCCTCTCAACAGCATACCCTGGGCCTCAACTGGGAGCTTTAGAGATTGGGAGCCGTGTGGTGGGGTCAGCATCTCCCTGGAGCAAAGGGAATCTCTATCATTGTGAATTAGGAGGATGGGCAAGTAAGCATGTTGTGGTTTAAATGCCAAAGACTCTCACTATTTTCCCCACAGATTAGCGAATTTTCTTCATCAGATGTTACTTTATTTGTTGTATTCATTCAGGGTTATTTCTAGAGACATCAAATGGTTGTTTTAAAACACAATTTTCGCTAGTTATTACTGTTTCACTTGAAATTTAGTTCACGGAATTTCTAATGCTACCATCTGAGAAGGGACTGCAACAAAATTTCTTGTAAAGTATCTCTACCTTCTGCATATATTTAAGAAAAAATAAACCAACAATCAAGGAGAAAAAAGCATTTTTTAAGTTCAGGAATACATGTGCAGTCTTGTTATATAGGTAAACTCATGTCACAGAGGTTTGTTGTACATATTATTTCATCATTAGGTATTAAACCTAAAACCCATGAGATATTTTTAATTATTCTTATCCTTTCTCTCTCCTCCCATCCTCTATCCTCCATTAAGTCTGTTATTTTTCTCTATGTGTTGATGTGTTCTCATCATTTAGTTCCCAATATAAGTGAGAACATGTGATATTTCATTTTCTGCTCCTGCATTAGTTTGTTAAGAATCATGGCATCTAGCTCTATCCATGCTTCCACCAAGGAAGTAACCTTGTTTGTTTTCATGGCTGCCTAGTGTTCTATGGTATATATGTACCACATTTTCTTTGTCTAGTCGGTCATTGACGGGCATTTAGATTAATTCTATGTTGTTGCTATTGTGAATAGTCCTACAATGAACATACATGTGCAGGTGTCTTTAAAATAGAATGATATATATTCTGTTGGGTACCTACCTAGGAATGCAATTGGTGAATTTAGTGATAGTTCCCCTTTTAGGCCTTCAAGGAATCACTACATTCAGCTTTCCACAGTGTCTGTGCCAATTTGCACTCCTATTAACAGTATATGGGCACTCCTTTTTCTCTGCATCCTCACCACTACCTGAAGTGAGATTTTATTCTGACTTGTGTGAGGTGGAATATCATTGCGGTTTTGACTTACATTTCTCTAATGATCAGTAACATTGAGCTTTTTTTTTTTTTTAATTTTTCAAATGTGTATTGGCTAGGCTATACCATCCTAGAGATAGAAATGAGCTAGCTTTTCATAATGAGGAAACCAAAAGCAACTACAACAAAAGCAAAAATTGACAATGACACTCAATCAAACTAAAGAGTTTCTGTACAACGAAAGAAACTATCAATAATAAACAGATGATCCATAGGATGAGAGAAAATGTTTGCTAACTATGCATCTGACAAAGGTCTAATATCCAGCATCTATATGGAATTTAAACACATTTACAAAAATCAAAACAAAACAAACAACTCCCTAAAATTTGGGCTAGGGGAGGGACAGCAAGCGGTGGGGAGCATGGGGAGGAATAACGGGGAGAAATACCAGATGTAGGCGATGGGGCCATGAACGCAGCAGACCACCTTGCCATGTTTGTTCCTATGCAACAATCCTGCATGATCTGCACTGGTACCCCAGAACCTAAAGTACAATTAAAAAAAAAAACTTGGACAAAAGACATGAAAAGTAAGTTTTTGTAAACCAGAAAATTTCAATTTAAGAACAAATGGGACATGCAAAAATTAAGAAAAAAAACTTTTAGTTCAAAATTATATTGATGTATGCCTTTAAAAAATCTCCTAATATAGTACAGAATGATTTTAACACAAAATTTCAGGTTACCAGGCTACAGACTGCTTGAATGGTAAGTGACTATCTAATGTGCATACAGATCTTCTTGGGTTGGTGACAGTTTTGGATCTAGATCACAATGATAGTTACACATTACTGTGAATGCTGCTGAATTGTTCACTTTAAAATTATTAATATGTACATTTTATTTTATGTGATTTTTACCTCAAATATTAAAAACATGTGGCTGGCCAGATTTTGTTCAGAGGCACTGATTTGTCAGCCCTTGGTTAATTAATTAAACAACAATAAATGTAATCCCTACATATTTTAAAATAGCAAATGCTGTTATTTTTATTTCATATCCACTTGAACCATGTTACATTTAAAAAATATATGAAGCAATTTAGATAATGACTCAAATCATTGTGGAAATTTTTCTGTCTACTTGATAATGACTGTAATTAATGTAAATTTAATTTGCTATGTACAGCAACTGTTTGTAGTGCTTTACCAAGTTAATGGGTCTATCCTTTGATCAGCCACATGAGGTAGATAATGGCATTATTTCATCTCTGTTTCACTGATAGAGAAGTTGAGGCATAGAGGTGAGGCTACTTGCCTAATCCCACAAAATTTTGTAATTGTTTTGCAGGGACTTGAATTCAGGCTAACTGGATCCAGAGTGCAAGAGCTCTTAACCAACATCCTGTGCTGACTTCCCTTTCTGCTTTACAGTTATTTTCAAAATGCTACATTTGTA